>NW_008631498.1:27343-59451 GCF_000691845.1 Merops nubicus
CACCGGTCACTCCACGCTGACTACTGAACCTCTCTGCAGCGTCTCAGCTGGACCTCCATGGCGAGAAGAGACCACAGTCCCTTTCACAAGGGGCTCTGGGAAGTATCTGTCTGAATTAGTCTTGCAGAGGCAGTTTGTGAAACTATGAACTCTTACAGGTTCCCTAGCACATCGATTGCAATATAACTATGGAGCAGTTATTATTAAAGGACAAATATTAGCAATGAGTTGAAGACAAAAAAAGTAGTAATTGCTTGCTTCCTTTACAGATCACTTCTATAAAATAGAACTTCAGGCAAAAACCATCATTCACCATTAATTTCTAGCTCAGTAGATGTAAAATATTTGCAGTACAAAGTGAACGTGGACCTCTTGTTAAAGTGCAATATTTTCTCCTGTCTGCCTAAAGATATCGGAGAGGGAAGCACAAAGGAGAAATGCCACTAAGGAAAGCCAGCTAAATTCTGCTCACGGTGAAAAGAGCCTGGAATATAACGTGGTACCAGCTCTCCAAAACAATCTTTGTGCGAGGAAGTAAATGTGAAGGCTTGAAATGGGAAACTGAAAGAGGTCACTCTACTTTTATTGAGCTTTTCCTTCTTGTCAAACCAGCGGGTTGTGTGTTGTACTCCTTATGGGTCACTGATAGCCTATCACAAAGCCCCCTCTGTTTGGATACTGTCCGCGAAACCTCACCAGCCAGCAGAGCAGAAATACTAAGGTGGAGCTACCATCCAAAAAGCTTCCCAGCACAATAGCTGCTGCTGTCACAGTAGGACAATAAAGTGGATTTTATGCTGGTATATTTTTCTCATCATATGCATGACAGAAAGTCTAATGGGCCTTGCTAGTTTCTTAGTGGCTTTTAAGACCCTATAAAATAACCTACTATCAGTTCGATCTGTGTTCTCAAGATGTCTGCCTAAACATCAGAGAGCTCCAGCAGGAGCTATGTTTTCATTTCCCCAACCTGCATGGAAGAGATAAGCTAATTAGTTGAGAAATTAGAGAGGGAAACTATTAGCATCACAGAAGTGAAAACAAAAGCACTATGAGAATCTATAGATGGGGAACACCTACCCACCTACTGCTCTCTAAGGTCTGGAGGGGTTTTGTTAACATCTTTTGTTTTCTAGGGCAAGGCAGTTCCTGCCAACAGTCCCTATCAGCAGGGACTTTTATAATGTTGATGGAGAAACATTTTATCCTTCAACTTTCAGTTGAGTCTCCAACTTTATGGGGACAATTTCCAGATAACAAAAAGACAGGGCTTGAAAATTAATGGTGACAGGAGCTACAGACGGATTTGGCTAAGAAAGTAGAAGGGAAGTGCTTCACTTCTGATCAATTCTTTATGTCAGGCCACTGAATTCATAACCTTCTCCATTCTCTCTCCTGCTTAGCAGCCTGGGGCTGTCCTATGTGAATTCACTTGGTGCCAGCTCCTTTTGTGGGACTCTTATGTCCTCATCAGTGCCCCATATGCATCAGGAGAAAGTGCACAGTTGTCTTTTTTTTTTTCTTCTCTTCTCCTTTCTCTCAGTGTTGGTTATACTGGGCTCACCTATTGCAGCTCAGTCCCAAGAGACAGTACTCCAAGAATAAAAGACAGATGGATTGCATAACATTTTTGCAGCATAACTTACAAACTTCGTTTTTAGAGAATAAAGAGAGAGTGATTCTGTTGTCAGTTTTACATGGACCCAGACTCACTATCTTCTTCCCACTATCTCACTTAGTAACCTGTTAATGAAAAGATGCAAGTCTGGATATATCTACCATGCAAGCACATGCTGTCATTGGCCCAGATTCTGCCAGACTCACTCACGCTTAGGAAAACCTTCCTTTGCAACAGTTTCCCACAGCTTTAGCAAAGCTTTCCATGGACTAAGCCTCATAAAATTTGAACATCATTAGCAGAGTCAAAATTATGAATTATGTGTTCTGGATGATGCCCAAGTTTCACAAATAAGAGTTAAAACTTGTCTCTGAAATAGCTCACAGAACTTCAGACATCTATTTTATAGTCTAAGTAATCTTCAGGTTCAGGTTAATTTGCAGAGATTATTTGCATAGCTTACATTTGTCCTATCTGAAATGAAAGCTGCAGAAAATGTTACACTGGAGTGACATTCATCTTGCAGCAGTTTATATTTGAACCTTACAGGCAGATGGGAAAAAAAAAAATAGTCTTTATCTGTCTGTCTCTATCTTGCAAGCAAGTGCCTTTGGAGTTCTGCAGACAAATACAGTTACATGATAGACTATGGGTTTTGGTGGAGAAAAATTGGGAAAAAAAACCAACTCTCTGAACAAATAAGCAAAACAAAATTATACAAGCAGGGAAAATAGGACAGATTGCCCATGGACTGATCATCCAAATAGAAAGTTAGCTGCTGGGAGATACGAGAACAACCCTGTCTCTGCTAAACTCTGCAGAAATGGAGGTTGGTGGTAAAAATAGAATAGAAAGACAAGAATAGACCTTGTTCCCATGAAATAATTTATTTCATAAGTTTTGTTCCTAGCCCTGACCACAGCTGTCCACAAGCAGACTTTTCTTTCTGAGTGACAAGATCTCTTTTCCTTTCACATCTCCTGCCACATCTCTTTCTTGAATTACTTTCCAGGAGGCTCCAGACCCCTGACAGAGGGAGTACTACCACATCTGCTCCAGACTGCCCTAACAGCACTTCTTCACTACTATTCTCATGTTCTCTTTATGCTGCTGAAACAGTTCTCTTTATTTCTCTTCCCTTCTCTTCCCTGTCTCACTGCAGAAGCATTCCCCTAAATAAAGACCAAACTCATTTTCTTAAAGGAATTTAAGGGAACTATGCTTCTGAAGAACTCCTCTCCCACCCAGCCCCTGGCTCAGCTCCTTCTCAGAGGACTTCTGTACAGAGCAGCAATGTCAATGCAACAATCAGTGCCATGTCCCTTTGTATTTGGTGTTCCTTTGAATACTTAAAAATGCCTTCCTTAAATATGCCAAGCTTTCTCATTGCCAGACCTTGGAATTCCTGTTAACTTCATGCAATCCCACAAATGCGAGCAAGCACCTAGGGAGAAGCATGCTCCAAAAGCCAGCTCACAAACACCCTGCTTCACTGCAGGAGTAAATTTGACTGCAGGGTACCCAGACCAAAAGTCTGCTTCGTGCTGAACAGGTACAGAACTGCACTAACTCTGTCCCTGCGCACGGGACCACTCGTCTCTGGGTGGTAGTCTCAAGTTAATTTTGCAGCAACACGCCCAGTACTTCCTATGTTATTACACATCAAATCCCTTGCAGCAGCCACCAGTAGAGTCCCAACAGTGTCATGAGACAGTGCACAGGCAGAGATGCTCTCCCCTCAGCCCCAAAGTGGAAAGGTGTCTCAGTTTTTCCAGAATACCCAGGTCAGAAGACAAGAGTATGCATCACAGCCTGTTTTTCCTGGTGTGACCAGGCCATTTTCAGGACAGAGAACACTTGTTGTACTACCTAAACATATGTATTACAGTGGTACCCAGCTCTTTCACAGACATCTGTGAACAATCTGCTTTCTGGCACTCCCCACCTCTTTCCTATGCATTGCAGTGTAAAGACCCAGGATTATGTGGCACTATGTCCTACAATAGTCCCTTTGAAGAACCTGGAAAAGCATAGGAGTTAATAAATCTCTCCCACTGCCTTCCTGAAAGGGCAGAAAGTTTTTAATCAACTGTTAAGGAAGTGTTTCTTCGGTTGCCTAGTACTAAACAAATACATATTTACATAAACATTCTGTATATTTACTGTTGGTTTTGAGAGACATGATACACATGTCACTGAGGTCAATAACATTTTAATTGCTAAAGAATTTTTTTTCTAAGCCACCTGGGAATGGTTAAAACAGGATACGGGGCTTTTATTCCTGCTTGCCTTCATGAAGCAAGCTCTATTCTCTGCTGTACACATGATAGTTGCTGCATACAGATAGACCCTTAACAATTCTATTCTGACATTTAAGTATTTCACCCTCTGTGCAGGACAGCCTGTTTGTATTTTTAAGCTTGATTCTTGGGCCAAATGCAAAAAGACCACTGTGTGACTCTGAGCTTATCTTCTATACTCTCATCTAAAAAGTTAATGCTTGGGTGTGTCAGGTATCACCTAGGGATTTAAGCAAGAGGCTTTTTGCAGTTAACTGAATCTTGTAACCTGCTCTGAATTACCTTTGATTTGAAGGCAGTTAACTACCAAACTGCCTCTTCCATTAATTGGAATCAAATTCTCCTGAAATGTGGGTGCACAATAATTCCTATTTTGCCTCCTTAAGGGCTGCATACATACTCTGCTACACCTTAGAGCAAAGGTACCGGTGAGATACGGGTGGAGAAAATTGTTTTGTTGTGCTCACCCTCTTGAATCTGCTTTTCCTTGCTGAACATTTTTGAGGTACCAGCATCTAGTTATTCTGGCAGTTGTCTGTACAGAGGTTAGTGCCTCTTTGGTAGCAATGCTTTCTTGTCATTAAGAAAAACAGTTTATTCATTAGTGGCTTCTGTTTTACCTATACTACAATCAGAATCACTTTTGTCCATCTTTCAGCAACTGGAAAAGCAGGGTAATAGGCATGAGCTCTGTCTCATTTCCCCTCATTACTGATTGCAAAGTTGGTATCCAACCTGTGTGCAAAAAAGTGATGGTCCTTATCATTAGAAAGGCACTCTTCTTGTTTGCATGTTAAATAAAACCTTATGCATGCCCCTAGTCAAAGGCTGCAATAGGATTTTGTATTAATGCTACAAGGGAATTGAGCACGTAATAGAAGAATACAGACTTTATACCAAATTTTGCAAAATGGCATAGGCAGCAGTTGTTATTGTTATCACAGAATCCTTTGGGCTGGAAGAGACCTTTAAGATCACTAAGTCCAACCATTAAGCCAGCACTACTAGTCCTCTGCTAAAACAGATCAGAATCTGTCAGGGTTGGAAAGGACCACAAGGCTCACCCAGTTCCAACCCCTCTGCCATGAGCAGGGACACCTCCCACTAGATCAGGCTGCCCAGAGCCTCATCCAGCCTGGCCTTAAAGACCCCCAGGGATGGGGCCTGAACCACCTCCCTGGGCAACCCATTCCAGGGTCTCACCACTCGCATGGGGAAGAACTTCTTCCTCACATCCAGCCTGAATCTGCCCACTGCCAGCTTTGCCCCATTCCCCCTAGTCCTGTTGTTACTTGATAGCCTGCAAAGTCCCTCCCCAGCTTTCTTGTAGGCCCCCCTAAGATACTGGAAGGCCACAATAAGGTCACCTGGGAGCCTTCTCTTCTCCAGACTGAACAGCCCCAACTCTCTCAGTCTGTCCTCACAGGAGAGCTGCTCCAGCCCTCGGATCATTCTCGTGGCTCTTCTCTGGACACGATCCAGCAGGTCCACATCCTTGGTTCAGCTAACAGCTAGATTTTAGACTCAGACAAGGAGCTCTGGGGGATTTTTCCAAAAGGATTACTGCTCCAGTGTCACTGTGAGCCAGGCTTGTCATCTCACCCTGCACTGTTCCACGCTGTCACTGTATTAGCCCACAGAAGGCACAGGCAACTGCGGCTGCACTGATGTGACTCCTCCTGCACTCTCCAGCATCCATAGGCTCAGCTCTGCCACTACAGCCAGGATCTCTTACACATGAGATTACTACATCACTGAGGTAACCCCTCCTTAGTTCTAGCCACAAACCATTGCATTGTGCAGAATAGGCAGCAAGGGGACACTTTAAGAAGTTATGTTTCAGAAAAGAGGAATATTTGATGCAACATCAATGCCTGTTAGTTTCAACAGTTTACTAAATTATAACTGGTTTATAAATCCTTACTTATGGCAAGAATATATAGCAACTGGAAAAGGAGCATCAACTAGAGTTGTGCCTGGAGAGCTGGTATGTTGCTAGAGTCTCCATCCTTTGCTATACCTGTGGGTTTTGTCACTTCTATAATTAAACTGAGATACATGGCGCATATCTCATCTCCTCCTTCTGCAGGCTGACTTGTCCACTTCAAGGATGTTGTATATGACAGATATTCTGTGTCTTACTTCCACAACTGATGCAGAGACAGAGGCTTTATAACAGAATCAGGTATGTTGACCTAGGGGGGACATTGACATGCTTGTACACAGCAATGTTACCATTTTGCCACCCTAATCATCCCCTAGAGACTGGTGCCTTTTGCTTACTGCCCTCTACGTTTTTAGAAGCAGCCAGATCACTGGTTATATTTAAGATATACATTAAAAATAACTTTCGGTAAATGAACAACACCTCTTGAAAATCCTGCTAGGAATTGTCCCCAGGGTATTCCCTTTGGGAGAAACTAACTCAATTTTGGTGATTTAAAGGTTCTGTCTAGTTCTTTTAAATATTCCTTTGACGTTGTGTTGCTCTGCTTGTAATAGATTGTTATTGCCGTATATTGAGTTTGCAGAGTGAAGGTAAATCTTTTGTGATGTGATTGTGCTACCCCAAACTCAATATTGTTCAGAGATCCTTTATAACTCTCTGGTTTCACTGCAACAAGCGGGACAAATTTTCATTTTTACTCTTTTAGATTTTTATTCTCTGTTCTGAAACTCTAAGGGACAATATTTACAGGCAATGTCTAGTGCACTTTTCATGAACTGAAAACTCAAATGCCATGATAGGACCACTTTTCCCCCACCACTGATTTACAATATGTGTATATATGTATATAGGGAGAGAGAAGGGAGGGACCACATGCATGTCCTTGCATGCTATAGTAGTATTCCTAATACTGTAGAAAACAAAAAAGCCTCCAATTCCAATATCAAGTGTATTATGGCAATTCTTGCTTTAGAAATATGTAAGGTATGCATTTTCATATAATATCACCAGCCTAATACTTTACATTGCTACTATAGGAATGGTAACCAGCTACATACCACAACACACTTGCTGATGGAGGTAATGAGCAAATGGCAATAAATATACTCTACAATATATACCTTTGCTTTTTCTATACTGTATCTATACATATGTAAAGACACATACAGTGGGAAACTTGCCTGGTTTTCACATCTGCCCAAATGGGGGTTTTCTTTGAGGACCTTTCTAGATGGATGAGTGGAGCTTTGGAAGCACGGTGTCAGGTATAAGCACACAGTGCTGACATCTGTAAGTCAGGAAACCTTTCCTTTTTGATGTTACGGGCCCAAAATATCCTCAAAGCATTTGCAGCCTCTGTGTGCACAGGACTCTGGCACAGGTCTTGAGTTTCTTCCTAGGTTGTGTGCACAGAGGCAGCAGGAGCACCCGCTTGGCGCCCCAGGTCCTGTCCCAGGTTGCTAAGAACTCTCTGGGTCAGGGAGGGTAGCCCTAAGACCATTTTTGAAGTAGGCCTATGAATTGCATTTCAACAAGCACGTATGACAATCCCACTTCAAAGGCACCATCCCTATGCTCACCACATACCTTGTGTCCAAAATACTCCCCTCTCACTCAATTTTCTAATAGAGACTTAAACAAAACCAAGCAAAACTTTGGAAGTAGATTATATTTCTCATATGATGAAATCCACATAGTAAATGTCCTCTCCCATCTTTTTAGAATATTTAGCAACAACAGTGAATGCAGAATGGGGTTTTAAACTTTTGTCAGGAATATAACATGTTTTTACATGAGAAAATTTTATTTTGCTTTCTGCCAAGTAGCTTACTAGGCAGACAAATAAATGAAAGAAAACTCTAGGCTTATGGAGTGATCTGTTTAAATATAACTGTCCCCAAAGTCTCTCTTCCCTAAATGCTTTGACCCCTTTTAATGTTCAGGCTTAATTTGGAAAGCCACACAAACTGCAGAGACACTATTTCTTCAGAGGAAAAAGGGAGCATTCTTTTTATTAGCAAAAACTATCTGTACTGCCTAAGGCTATTTAGGAAAGAGATGCGACATTTATGCAGGTTAATAAAGCAAAGAAAGAAAATAGTTTGTCTCTATTGTGTGGCTCTTCTTGTTTCATTTTGGTTTTCATTTGGGTTCTCTTTTTTTGTGTGCGCACATACTTCTGAGGAGGTAGGATTTCATTAGAAATGCTAAAGAAAACCAACCTTAATTAGCCTGAAACACATCAGTAAACTCAAGCTTGCTGGCGCAGAGTCATGTAGTGTGAAAGGCCGATACACTGGGGTCAGTCATGGTGAGTTAGTGGTTTAGTAAGACTCCCATGAGTCTACCTCTCAAAACTATAAGCGGTCAGCAAGACAAAATAGCCTTGATCAGCATTCAAAGTCATGCCTCTCTGGACAGGATGGTTAGCTACACTTTTCTGCCTACTAATGTTGCAATTATTCCTGGTGCTCTTTGTATCCCGAGTCTCTTATTCTAAAATGTTTGGCTCAAACGCTTTTCCCAGGTGAGTGTGCTTTGACTTGCTGTAAGTTAAAGGTCCTTTGTGAGATGTGGCTTTGAGTCAGAGAACACGATCTGCGAACAGTTTGTAAGACGTTTTGGGCTAAAATCTGTTCCAAGGTTCAGGCAGACGTCCCATGCAGTATAAGCTGTGCTGGCCAGGCCAACTGATGTACCTCTGCAGTGCACCAAACATCATGGGGTGAACTAGCCTGAATTTTTACTGAGACCCTCAAAACACTTAGAGCACAATAAAAAGTTGTTGAGCTTTTTGGTTTGGTGCAGTTATTTTTTTGTTCTTTGTTTGTTTTTAAATATGCCTAGCTCAAAAAAAAACAGACTTTGGACTTGCTGGGAACACTTATGGGAGAGCAGAGATTGGCACTTATCAGGAAACAAAGAAGTAGTGGGCAAGGAAGTCCCAGGCTGGATGCAATGAGAGTGTCTGTGGTTGGCACTGGGGCACAGATGTTACAGAAGGGGATAATGTCCTCACCCAGATCAGCGACTTGGCTAGGATACAGTCCATTTCAGATACAGAGACTCTGGTTCCAACTCCAAATTCCATGGGATTTAAAACCAAAAATCTCTTGAGATTTTTAACACAGTTTCTTATTTGATGACTTTGCTTTTATTTGATTTAGTATAATTTCTTATTTGGTGGCTTCCCTCTGGTCACAAAGCTGAAGCTGTCTTTGGAGGGAGGATGAGAAGGTCTAGAGCAGAGGCTACTGGGCATTCACATGAATTTTGGAGCAACGGTTTGGCAAAACAAATGGGGACAAAAAGAGTAGAAGTAGTTTCAATGCTACTTTTAAAATTCTGGATTCTGCAATAACGTGAACTGACAGAAATGTCAACATTTTGAGACATAGAGCAGCATTGCATAGCATTGGGAGCTATAACCTAAGCAGACCCAACTAAGATAAGCATCCACAAAACCACAAATGTGTTCCAATCCTACCTGTCTATTTCCTGAACATGAAGCAACAGGCTCAAACCCCAAAACATCCTTGCATCCTCAAGAACTTCTGCTTCCCTTAAAGCAAAGGATGAAAAGGCACGTTCCGATATTCCCACTGATGTAACTGGAGCAGCCACAGAAATTATCCTGGAGAGACTTCAGGGGGAGGTTTATTTGGATTATAAGAAGCTGCCCTGATTACTGTGAGGCACATGGTAAAAGTGCAAGATGCTATTGGAGACAACGCCCAGCACAGCCCGGTGGAGTCAGGCTCCTGGGGAGGCAGGGAGAAAAAGGGGCCCCAAGGCCAGTTTTGCCTATTTTGTTGGGTTTTTACTTCTATATCTATGTGGAGATCTCTTTGGCTGATGTTTAGCTTTCTTTGTGGTGATTTTATCACTGCTACATAACACATCCCAAGGCATTAACAACAGAATAAAGCTGCTGGGACAACCCAGCTGATCACCAGGCTCCGATATGCTGAGCTGCCATCATCTGTCTTTTCACCCAGTGCCTTGACTGAAAGGAAGCTGGAAATAAGAGGCGAGGAGCCAGTGCCCAGTGACACTACAGGGACCACAGGAGGAAGATCACCTAACTCATTTTGCTTTCTTATTGTTAGCTTTGTCTGATTCTGAAGTACAGGTACTGGTAGGTGAGTTTTCCTAGGGTCACTCCCCCTCTTCACACTCTGCATTAACTCCTTCACTGCCCCACGGTGACAGCTGTCACACACCCCACGTACAGCATTCTGAGAAGTTACGTGGATAATTGGCAAAGAATTTACAAAAACCATTCAGTCATGCAGGATTTTGGATGGCAGAAGTACGATGAAAACAAGAAAGTTTATACTTTGAGTCTTCCTCCTGCCTCCTTCAGGTCATGTATACATACAAAATAGTGATTTTGTTTCTTAAGGAATATTGTAGCTTAATTTACACAAACTGGAATTTCTGAATTGTGAAATGATTCTTTCTGCAACAGGTAGCAGAGAAATAAGATCAAGCACCACCATTCCTCCTTTACGGGTCCTTTCCCCCTCTTCCGCAGCTTCCGTGGGATACGTTTTTCCAAAGAGTTAAATTGGGTGGTTCTCAGGGCTTTGCAACAGACATAACTATTCCTGAAAAACAATCCGATACATTCAACTTAGCAAGGCCCTGCTCTTTCACAGCAGGACCCAAGGGAGGCTAAAGCTGAGATCAGCCTATTCTCCCCTCGAACTTTGATTCACTATTAAATTCCGCCTAATGACGATGACTTTGCCATCTCACGTTCATCAGCGGGCTACACGCAGAACAATGCGGGCCCAGGGGTGTATAGAGGGACATTGTTCCTTCCTCCTGGTTGCTCTGTTTGAGCAGCATCACGTGAAAATCCTCATACACGAGAGACATGTAAAACCAGCAAGCGGCATTACTCTCCAGGGTGCGACGGGAACTCAAGTCGTACCTTGTGCGTGGGCGTTGGTATTTATGTGATCTCCTGTTGAGTTTAGAAAAACAACAACAAAGCCTACAAAGGAATAATACTGGAGAACTCTGTGGAAAGTGAAATGTAAAGCTGCGACGAGGAAGTCTTGTGCGTGCCTGCTGCCCTAGTGACTTAATGATTGGTGCTAGAATCCTATACCTCAATTTGTACATCTATGCATGGCAGAAAATTTTTATAGCCTTTTAAATCACTGACTTCTTACCTGTTTATAACTAGCACAGCCTTTAGCACGTTGGCGTGTTCCCCCTCACTACTAACCACTACACAAATATTCACATGCAGATTTCTATGCCCTTTTAAAGAAGTGCCCTAGCCAGGAGCAGCACTCATTACTCCAAAGAATAACTCATCTTTCTTTACTGTCCTGAAAATTTATTGATTTCTGCATGAGATTTCCCAGGCAGACACACACGTGTGTCTATCTTACCTAACGTCCACAAGATGCCACAACCCAAGTCACAGAGATTGTCCTGTGAGACACTGTACACTCGAGGTCAGCACACGCAGCAGCACTATCCCTGGGACTATGGGACAAGACTGAAGGTCGGGCAGGTGGTCAAAATTCTTCTCCACCTGCATTCTTCCACTGCACCATACTGAAATAAGGACTGTAGTTCTCGGTATTTGTCTGTTTTGTACATCCTTATTCTGCACTTCCAAAGTTATGGGTAAGCCATGATGGGTGCACATTGTAAGCTGTAAGAGATGAATCTTCCCTGTTACTTTAGCAGATACAAGACAAGGAAACAAAAAAAGCGCCTTACAGTTGTTAGGCTTGCTTCCCTCTTCATACACATGCAACTCTTTCATTGCCCTGCTCCAATAAATAACATGGTCAGCACACTTCACATAGTAAACTCTCTGGGGAAAAAAACAACAGAGACTGGAAAACATGGAAGCATTTTTTGATGCTAGCAATTGCTTCAAAACTACAAGGATTCTGTGTCTTTTTTATCATTCCCAACGTACCTTTAACAACAAATTCAATTTCATTATTTCAGATATTTCTCTGAACTACTTTCACAACTAAATTAACCAGTTTAGTTTTCTGTTCACTGAAGTGTATACAGCTACTCAAACTAGCTGCTTTTTGGAGCTAGAGCCTAGATGTGTTAGCTCAACTTTTACCAATCCAGCTCAAGTTGCATGCTTTATATTGCTCTGCCTTTTTTTTTTTCCCCACAGTAACAAAAACATTTTTAAGCATTTCATATAAGATGCTCAACTCAAAGGAGTAGTACATTACACCAGAGGCAGCAGCACAACAAAGTAGAAGGAAAATAAAAGAAAAACCTTAATGCCACATATGGAAAAGTATTACACATTTTTAAGTTGCTGTGCATGCACATGCTTAGCTCAGGAACACAATGTCTAAAATCATCCTAACATCAACATTGTTTAGGAACAAAGAAATCAATTTCCCCAAGCACAAAGCTTAATCTGATTTTTTTTTCACAAAGGCTATTATGAGGTTTTCGCTTGAGTCACTGGAAAAAACTGATACAGACATCAAATCAGGTACTAGACCCAAATTTAGTAAAAATAAAATTTTAACAGGTTTGTGAAAGTTTAATGTGCAGTAATTAGTATCCAGAAAAACTGATCAGAAATAACTGGTGAAAAGAACTTTATCCACAGGAATGTCAGCATCACTAAAATAACCAAAATTGAAACTACCTGTTCACTTATGAAAGGACTTGATATAGACTCATATTGAGTGATGGCACTGAAATTTGTGTGTATTAGATGAGAAGATACTGTAATGATATTACTTCCACAAGGGAAGAGATACTGAAATTCAGAAGTTGACTTTTTATGATTGGGTAAAAGGTCTTTTTCTGATTATTCCAACAAAAGAACAAAGAAAGATCTAAGTACTGGCAAAGAATGTTTTAACCCATGTTCCCATCAAAGGGAAACAAATTACTGTGCCCTTATCTCTGAAAGGAGATCCAGTCTCAGAGTAACTTGGTCTCATGCAAGGATGTGCCCAGCACCAAAACAGGACTGCTCAGGAACGAAAAGGAAACCATTTTTTTTGTTTGTTTGTTTGTTTTTTTATTTTTTATTACCTGCTACATCATGTTAGGATTCATTTACTTAACTGGTCACAATTTCTCTCCCTTTTTAAGACAGTGATAAATAACCTGAGCTCACTTTGCCTGCATCTCTCAGCCATTCTGAAGGATAAGGGACAGCCCTCCTGTGGCATTATTGCTCAGGTTTATTGCTCAGTTTACCAACCAAACACCAGAAAAATGAGCATGTGGCTACAGAGTGCGAGGAACAGCACTGAGAGCAGTGCACCATCAAAACCTGCCTCTGGAAGGAAAGTTCAGAGCACCTGTGAAACACCTTTGCTTCTGCAGTTGCCATTTTATTCTTCTCTCTGGCTTATTTTGTCCAGTTTCTCAGCTGCTTGCTCCACAAGCCTGTTTTGGACTTTGAAAGGTGACTGCAGCACACTGAGCAACCTGTCAGACCTGTGGTCTCCCGATTACAGCAATTTAAGCTGGGTACCAGGCAGCTCTGTTAAAGCAATGAATCTGCAAACCTCACAGACGAGTCCCTGCTTGCCATGTGAGAAGTTTCTCCCTCACCTTCCCTGGGACACACGAGTCCCATCCTCATTCCTGAAACAGTCTGGGTTCAACCCCACCCACATTACTCCAAACAACTGTATTGGTGGTCTGTGATGGATTTCACATCAAAAATTAAATTCTGGTTTATATTGCAGTGCCTCTGTCGTGATTTCTGCTCAGCTCAAACCACCTCATACCACAGTAACACCTTGACTTGTCATTGTAACTGGGGCAGAAAGTGACATTTCTTTACTACATACATATAGGCAAGAGCTGTTTACAATAAATATATAGAGAGAGGATTCCTCAACATCTAAAGCCAACCTGTACTGTCAGTTACATTCATGGAATTACACTGAAGCCAGGACAGAAAACAAATGTGAAACCACGTTGCCGGCCTTTAGGAAACAATGTATTTTTGAAGTATAAGGTATTTTAAAAAAATATTTATTCTTTGAACAAAATATAACTTCTTTGATCAAGAGTATTTCAACTTTTTTGTTGTTGTTCCTTTTCCTCCCTTGGCTATGTTTTTGTTTGTTTGTTTTAGCAGAAGATTTTGCAATCAGTAACTATTTCATAAAGCAAATGTTACTTCAGATAGGAGACAAATTTCAAATCTCCAGCTGGCCTATTAATCATAAAAATCTCAAAATCCTAAACTCTGAGCCAATTGTTCGCTGTGCAGGAGAAGCAAAAAGATCACTATAATATCATGTTTTCTTCCATCTTTCACTCATCTTTCAAAACTCGGATGTGAATGGATTTTTCCCCTCTCAAAGCCTCTCCCATTTAAATGGTTGTTGTCTCTACCACTGATCAAATTTCTGAGAAATGACTTTATGTAAGAGATTGAGCAAGATAAAGTTGCCACGTTTCGTTTTATCTTTTTGGTTGAATTATTAGGACTTAAAGTTGTGGTGACAAGACTGCTACCTTCTAATAGACCTTGTTGCCATGGGAGTGGGCTTTTTGAAAAGAACAAGGCCCACGGCCACCAAGACCTTTTTTGCTATTATTTCCATCCTCGGCCAACAGAGAAATCCTTAGTCACAGACAGGAAAATGTGGTGTAGTATACACGGTAACACTTGCTGACAGTGAAAAACAAAAGGAGTGGAAACTAATACTGCAGAAAGCTGAATTGCATCACAGCCTACAAGCAAAAGCATTTCTCTCCTGTAAAAGAAATGCTTTGTGCATCCAAACAATTCCCTTGCCCTGGGTCTCTTCAGAGATAAAAAGGGAAGAGGGCTGCCATCGTACAAAGTAAGCATTCTGGAACCAGCAGGAAGTTATTTTCCTCTGGGAAAAGAAAACACCATGTGGCAAAAAAAAGGCAAACAAGCAAAAAGCACCTGCCAGTCATCCACCAGCCATGGTGCCCAGCCACCACCTACACCTGGAGCAGAATTAGCCACACAGAGAGGATTAATGGGGAAGAATCTCTGCTCATGTGCACAGGGAGACCTGCTTCTGCCACCCTCATACTGAGAAATGACTTCAGTTGAATGAAGAGCATTTAAAGCCCAGATGGTGGAATCCACCCCTCCAGAATCACCCGTGGGAATACAAAGATCAGGGGACACGTTGGGAAAATCTGGTGCCTTTCTGTAGGTAAATATTTTGCACTTCTAATAATTGTATTCAGTTAAGCCTTTAATTAAAGAACTCTATCAGGTAAAATGTCAACTGCAAGTTAATTTTTTTTGTGATTTAGCATGGGAGAAGACTGAAATTTGTCTGTGGTTCAGCAAAGCACATTGCAGCAGGTAAAACGTCAACTGCAAGTTCATTTTTTTTTTTTGTGATTTAGCATGGGAGAAGACTGAAATTTGTCTGTGGTTCAGCAAAGCACATTGCAGACCAGTGGTAAAAGAGGTGTAAATAGAGTGCAGTGGCTGATGAAAAGTGTAAACAGTTTACCTGTGTGACAGATGTTCACTATTATTTTCTACTCACAGCAATTTAAAAAATAAAACCTGCTTTATTAATACTTAAGTATTGTTCTTTTTGAGGCAGAAACTCATTTAGCTGCAGCCTAAGACAAAAAACAAACAAACAAACAAACAAACAAACAAACAAAAAAAACAAAACCAAAAACTACTCCATGAATCATGCTGAAGACAGTTATTTATGCATTCTATGCAGCTTTTATACATACAATAAAAAAACCTGTTATGCCTCTCCAGGAATTACCCTTAACAAAAAATGGACTTATGAAAGCACAAAAATCTTTTTGAAGGAATGCCTCAACAGCAAATTTCAACACACACACTGACATAAAGATGCACACACTTGCCTAAGAAGCTGTCTTCCCAGACAAAGGGTGAGAACAGAAATACACAAACGAGCTAGCATGTAAGAGTACCTTAAATTGTAAAATGCATCTCATTTGTCAATGCCAGGTGACTCTCAAAAAATACACATTCTACTTGGTTTATCCAGTTAAGTTTTAAACAATGGTGCACTTATTCTTCCTGTGCACTCTCAGCACAGCTCTGAATACAGCATGTTTATTTGAAAGCAGGTATCATAGCAAGAAAAAAACTGAGTTCTTATCCCCCAGAACTACAAGTTAAAACCAAAATGTTTCCCAAAGAAACCATTGTATTGCACACCTTTTGCAGTTGTCAAATTCTCTTCAGCAAACTCCCAGAACATGGGATTGGGCACCACCTCCCCCGCAGTGTTCTCCTGAGCATAGGTTTGCTGTCCTGAGGCCAGTTAAAGCCCAGTGTTGAAGCAAGGGGTAGCAAGTCATCGCTGTGTCCCCTGACTTGAAGGATGATTGCCTTGTTTGAAAGTCAAGCCACACAGTTGTGACAAACACTACTCAGATTCTGCAGCTCATCTCCTGTGTCTACCTTGGAGGGATAAAGGCTCCCACAGGGCAGTAACCCACACACCCTAGCTGAGCCCTATGGCTGGAAGACAGGGG
Source organism: Merops nubicus (assembly GCF_000691845.1). NCBI lineage: Eukaryota > Metazoa > Chordata > Aves > Coraciiformes > Meropidae > Merops > Merops nubicus. The sequence goes on from NW_008631498.1 coordinate 43,713, forward strand.
AGTTGCCTTCACAACAGTCTTAAAATGCAATAAGAAGAAAAATTCAACCCAAAACCTCAAGACCACTGTTGACTTGCATGCCAAGATGCAACAGGAACAAAAAAGAACCAACACCATTGCTTTCTCTTCCTGCTTGTGTTACCATGTAACCCACTGATACACAGGTAATGTAACTGGGTAAAAAAATGCCTAGTAAATATTGTCCCTGCTCCCTTGGGAAACAATATACAGAACTGACCAAAATATAAGAGAAATATAAGGTCCTTAGTTCCTACCTTTAAAGCAACAGCACCAAGAAGAAAACTTAACTAGGTACCTTTACTGTTGATTTTTGGAGGGTGAAAATTGTTTCAACTGTCTGAGATAATCTACCTGAAATTTGAAAGCACCTTAACACATTAACTCAGTTAAAGCTAGGTTTATTAAAAAAAAGAAAACTTGATTAAAATACAATAAACAAGATACTCAGAGTATGACATCTACATATTGAAGCATGGCTCCTTAGTGATTAGGTCTTCCCATTTTCACTGGTTGGCAATGCTAAATCTTATCAACTGAATGGGATTTTTTTTTCCTATGTCAAAAAACTTACTGCCAAGTCCTCTGAAATTAATCGTATACGATAGTATTACTGCAGTTCACACTAGAAGACATTGTTTAGGACGTCACCAAAAGGCATAGTCGTAGGGAAGAGTTTAATCAGGCAAAAATTACTGCTTGCTGGTAGTGGTAAGAATTGCAAGAACGTGTAAATCTGTAGGTGAATGAAGCTGTTTCTCTGGTACATCTGCAGACCCGTACCAGTACAGTTGCTGTCTACAGTAACTGGTTTAATAGTCTGTCTTGAGCAGTTGACCATGAGCAACTTATATTCCCTACGAACGAACAAGCAGTTGCATTGAGATGACAGACACATTTTTCAGTTGGAGAAGTGAGCAGCTGATACTGTAGGTCAAGCTGGATTGGTCAAAGCATCTTATCAGCTCTAAAGAGTGGGCCAGAACAAGTCTCCTGGGGCAAAGTCAAGAGGCAGTTGTGGGTGCTCCAGGGATCTCAGGGGTCTGTATACAAGGGAGTTCCTTTTCCTTTCCCTCCCCATCTCCCACTATTCATCTGCATTGCTTCTGCAAAACCATCATTTTCCTCTTATGTATAGGACACCCGTCTTCAGTCAGTGCCTTTTATTCAAAATGGTGCCTGTATTTGCATTTACACCTCTACAAAATGCTCTTTTAATTCTTAGTCTCCAGTGCATCCCCCCATCACTTTCAGGCATCTACAAAGTTTTTGGGAAAAGGGATTTTTATACAAGGGATTTGGGTTAAGAGAAAAGGATCAGATATACATTTAAGAGAAGCATCAGGGCCACAGGACTTTCTACTCTTGCATCCATGGAGAGGGCACATGATGGCTGTTGATGTTTGGGATAAACAAGTAATGGTATTACAACCAGCTATTATACATGTTACTAATTAATGCTTTGAGTGTAAATAGATAACACATAATGAAACAATAAGCTGCCTCTGAACCCCTGCTTACTGTTTAATGTATTTACAGTTGGACTCAATGATCTTGAGGGTCTTTTCCAGCCTAAATGATTCTATGAATACAATGTTTCACCAGAAAATATAAAGAAAAAGAGTGTTACAATGTGAAATAATTCTGATGGCTGTCAATCTATTTTCAGAATATATTTTAAATATTCAAGCAAAATAAAGTCTCTAAGTAATGACAAAGCAAATCAAATAAATGAGGCTTATGAAACAGATAAGTCACCCAAAACATGCTGAAGAAGCATGCGTCTTTTAAGGACTAAAAAACTGCGTAGGGAATTGAGGGCTGGAAAGTACTGGCAAGATATTCACTAGTAAAGGAACACCACAGTTCTCTACTTATTTAATGTGTGTAGCATTATTCCTCAGAGACACAATGTTGTTCTTCCCACCAAAGGGCTTATTTCATATTAAAAATACTAATATAAAAAAAAAAAAAATCCAGCAGTTTTCTTGAGAGGCGCTAGGAGGTGCCTCTAATTCTCTAATCCTAAATTACATAGAGATCACTTCAATTTAATTTATGTAGGAAAAATGTCAAGTGTCCATGAGAGTAGACCTCCTGGGAAGCATTCAGAAATGTGGACGTAAGGGCTATGCCTCTTCTATTTAATCACATACATTCTTAGAAGCAGAGTTTTGGAACTGAGTAGGGGTATTTTGATCCTCACCTTTTTCCACACATTTATTTCAGAACTGCTTTCATTTTTAGTGCTCAGCTTACACTTAGTATCAGTCTTCTAAGGTATTTTCATAAAGATCTGGGTATAGCACTTTGTAAAGAAAATTGTCAAGCAGGTATCTCTGTAAGTGTCACTATAATAAATTCCACTGATATTTCCAGCTAAGCTCAAGTGACTGAACATTTATACCAAACTCTTCCTCGTGGACCCTGAGCACCTCCAATGCAAGAAAACAGCTAAACAAATCCACATTTCCATCTTACCTCCTGCCTCCACATCCCTACAAGCACGTGTTTTTACACCGACTTTCTTCTTTTCTCTGAAGGGATGGTGGACTGCAGGGAAGCACAAATAAAAAGCCATGGTCTTTAAATTTGATTTGAAGGTGGCAAGTTTTGTGGTGGTTTTGATCTCCTCCAGGCATTCCATAATCATGGGCCAAGTTGCCTAGAGATCTTTGTCTCCCACACTTCCAAGTCTCTCTGTTGTGGCTGACAGATCCATTGTTTTGGAAACATGTAGCTGTCATGGGAGGTCATGATCTCCCAGGCGTGAGGCAGTCCCTTCCCTACTTTGGGTTGGGCTTTGAAGATAAAAATGGTAAATTTGAACTTGGGTGCGAGTATGCTTGATAGAAAACCTTCCTTTTCACTCCTTGAAAGCTCGTGCCAGTAGGCAGCAGGCACTGCAACAGCAAACCACAGATTACAATCATTATTAGCAACATGACGGTTTAATAGGCGAAGTCAGCAGGGTCAGGGCCCAAGGCGCCCGGGATACTGCAAACTTACAGTAAGCCAAAGGATTTGTGTTTGATCTTTATATTCCTTCCGTTGCATCCCGTAACTCGTCACCAAAAAACATCTGCAATGTTGTCAGTGTCATGTCCATGTGATATTGCCTTATAAAGTTAATCTGAGGATGAAAACTGAAAGTACCTGAAAGTGAATCCCATGGTAATTATTTAGAAATATAGACATGAGGCTCCTATATGACAAAATTAAACAAAATCCATACCAAACATTTTTGTATTACACCTAGGGTGTGGACTCTGTGTCTTCCTACACTGTATCTTTAAAATACACCATTTCAGGGCATATCATCTCCCTTTGCAGAAGGGAGCTAACAAATATAAATACGGCAAGTATTTGCTACTACTAAGCTAACAAACACACACTCAGTCGGTCCCAACGGAGCCTCTCCTTACAGTTTTCTCAGGAACCAACACTGTCACTTGTTGTGCAACTTCAATTTTATTTTTTTTTTCCTCCCTATGCTGATGCTCTGTCATCTGTGGGTACCAGCAGAGTGGATTAGAGCTGCCTGTCAGCTTTCTCTGCCTGCGCGAGCTCACAGAATAGCCTGGGCTCACGGCGCGCTGGCCCCGCTCCTGCTCCTCTTGGCAGAGGAATAAGCTGCAGTTTCTGGCAGCGCATCCCCCTGGCACACGACAGATGTGGGGCTGCCCTTGCCCTGGTGCAGCTGGGTAGCCTAACAACGGGACCAGCCTGCTGCTCGCCCAGCTTTTGCTGCTGGTATACCAGAAGAGGAAAAAAGCACGTTTACAGTGGTATGGCAGCGTGCATATGAAGGGCTGAACTGACACAACCACACTGGAGTGAAACAGACTGAAAAAAAAAAATCAAACGAACTCTACAAGGTTTAGGAAAAACACCTTTAAAAGTAATAAAGCTGTTTTGGCTCAAAAAAGCGGTTAATGCTGCCTGCACCCAATCATAGAATCATTAAGGTTGGAAAAGAGATCGTCAAGTCCAACCATCACCCAGCACTACCATGACCATTAAACCACGTCTCCAATGTTACACGCCTGTCTGCTCCCCAGCCCATGACATCAGCTCAGGCTTCACTGCATGCTGACCCTTGGTCAGACAACCAGAGAGCCGAGACTGGAAAAAAGCAAGCTGCAAAGAGAGGCGTTTGTGCTCCAGCCTGCTCTGGGCCACCTGAAGGAAGATGCAAGGCAATCCCTCTGCTGATGACTGTCACATCTGAAAGCTGCTGGATCCCCACTTTCAAAACAGACTCGCCCAAGATACACCCCCTTTCATCCAGGGCCACAGCTACACACACTAATCAGCCAGTGCTGCCTAAGAAGTAGGCTACTGATGGAAAGGCAACCTGTTGCTGGGCTGTCATCCTAACGAGCAGACCCCATCCTTCAGGGAGGGTGGGCATGCTGGCCTCGGGGCCATGGGAAGGGCTGGCGCCCACCCAGCACGGTGCCACTACGGGCACAACACGCCTCTGGGAAAGACCTGGCCACTGAACACCCTCTGGATCCTCAACTGTGCCCTCAACTGCAGCGTACAAAGGTCAGATTTGCCCTCAGCCAGGTAGGGCAGCTGTGCTACCGAGCCAGGCAGATGAGAACGTTAAATTAGAGTAGGTAAACACAGTCATCTCAGGGGCTAGTTGGGTGAATCATGAGGAAAAGAATCTTACTGGCTTTGTTCAACCCTTGCCCGCCCATAAAAAATTTTATTTAGCTAAGTTGCCAGCCACTACTTACTCACATGGTTTATAAAATCCATAGATAATTTGTCATTTGGAGATGAAAGTGTTGTTAATCACGTTAAAACCAGAACAAACAATTCAGTGTATCATTCGTCCTCACCAAGAAGACGTACTTGGCAGATGCTGAAGGTAAAAGTATTTCAAAGTGTTGAAGGAAGCCTTCCAAAGCCAACTAAAGCCTCCCAGGAGGTGCACTTCCTATATTTTTCAAAATACACACTGATTCTTAAATAAAAGGGGGCAGATTTTGTGATGCTTCCTCTTCCTCAAAAACATTTCTGAACAGAGGGAGTTACTCTCACCAAAGTCCAGAGCAGCCTTTTGCCCTCACTGGGCAGTGGTTGCAGGTCAGTATGCTTGGGATGAGGCAGCTGCATGACAACTGAAATACCCCAGTCAGAATATTTTGGTTTAAAGGACAAACACTGTGGGCTTAAATTGTAATTTGCCAAAATGTTATTTAAATAATAATAAAATGAAAAAAAACCCACACCACACTATGGAAAGTATTAATGAAAACACGAAACCAGGGGAAAAAAAAATAATTTGTCTTTTCTTGTTAACAGAAGGGGAATAACATAGCTTCTGCCCAGATTTGCTTGCATCAGTATCTATAAGGCAAGAACTGCACAACTTTTCTGCTTTTTTCTGCTTATACAGAGCAGGAGCATTAGTACTTGCAAGTACAGTAAGAAAGAAATGGTAATAAAACATTAACAGTATACAAAGCTGAATTACTTAGTAAATTCCTGCTAGTAATGTTATAATTTCTTAATTTCAGGTAATTAGGTGATTTTTTTTCATGTTAAAAAAAAAAGTTTAATACCAAATTTTAGATTTTAAAAATTAAAATTCAGCCGTTATTCAAGTAATTAATAACCTGATGAGTAATACTCCTTGGAAGCTACTTCAGTGCGTTATCATTGTTTCTGTTGTATAGTCAGTCATGCCTTCTCCTTCTCTTTTGTGGTATGAGTTCCTCTGAAAATGAGGCAGGTTTGAGTAGCCCAGGGTCCAGAGTTTTCCAGATGGGAAAAGACAGGAATTATCATCCAGCATGGAAAGAGACCCTGAACACTGGGGAATGAGTTTATATTTTAGTGGTTGAGGGGCATGGGTTAACTGTGGTGCAGTGGGGAAAAGAAACCTGATGTGGAGGAGATGATGCCTTTTGTGATATCCTCTTGTGTGAACAAAGGGCCGGGGCAGCAGGGAGAACTCTCAGATACAGCTTCCAGTGACCCACTTGCTCTGCCAGGGCCTGAATTTGTTGACCTTCAGCATCTAATTCAAATGTTAACTAAAAACTTGGGCTGTATTTGAGGAGGGTGTTTGGAGAGCTTTAAATGTTTATTTCCCAGTGTATTTGGTTCAGTCTTTTTGGGTTTATAACACTGGGACTCATGAAGATCAAAACTGATAGCCTGCAGTGCAAAAAGAGAACAGGAAAAAATAACTTCTTCAGAGCAGAAACTGGGAAAAGGAAGTCTTGAATTCTATGGGACACACACAAAAAAAAAAAAGTAGCTCAAATCTCAAGTATGATAGTTCTATTTTGCTATAGCAATAAATAACACTTAGTCTCTGCTTTAAAATATGTTAAATGCAAAAATAATTTTCATAGGTCAAATCAAGAAATGCCAATTCTTTGATAAGTTGTGTGGGATGAGAGGAAACTACCTCACCTAACAAAGTACATCAGGGAGATTCAGAAAAGAAATGAAAGAGGGAAAACCTCCCAGCAGAACATGGTTGGGAAAGGTCTGCCAGAAGGACCAATAATTCTCAACATCTGGCTTTTCATTTGTTGATATCTTTTATGTACCTTCCAGGTTTTAAACTAATTCTTTTATAGTCAAAAATACTTATGGACTTTTTCATCCCTAAAACTCAAGGCAGACAAAAATGCTTTCTCCCTTTCAAATGGAGGGGAAAGTGATGCACAGGTGCAGTCATTTGTCCAAGGTCCCCCAAGGAAGTTACTGACAAAGTCAATTAATATCTTGTCCACTCAACTACAGTGCCCTGCAGAGAAGGCTCTGCTACGTGATGTGGGTCAAATTCATTGCACAAGCCATACCCTCAGATATTTCATTTATCCATTATTTTGAGGAAAAGAGCATGGCTCACTTTTTATTTAGAAGTATTCCAAAACTTTCTCCTGGCTCAGAGCTTCATCTTGTGCTAGTGTTTCACCATCATATGTTACATCTATGTAGATATATGTATCTCTCCATAAAAGATACTGATGATGCAATATTTCCATTGTTAAGCTGTCAGTGAAATGTTGACCTTTGCTCCTTCTAAAACAAACTTTCCTGTCAATCAAAATCTTCTTATACATGGATATGACATTAGACCTACGAATAACAATCTTGTTGATGGACAGCTCTTCTGCAATGACTCTCATTTTAAATTGCCCAGAGTTTAAAGCCTTCAACAGCCAACTAACCACACTCCACTCCAACCCGAGACCTACACTTAAGTGCTATACTCAAAAAAATACAATTAATAGTCACACAAACTGTAATTTGCCCTAAGTAAATAAGCAAGCTAGAGAGTTGTAAGCATCTTGGGCTGCATCTGGAATGTAATGGAAACAGAAAAAGTGCAAAAAAACAGTTGAAGATTTTGTAGAGCTGCTTTTTTTTTCCCCTCCTAAAGAGGCTGACATTCTAACTGGGAAATTTTCAGCACATTTGTTTCAACAGCTACCAGTTCAGAAAAAATAAAGAAAAAGTAAAACTAACATTAAAATTCAGATTTAGAAAAGCTGATTTATAAAACAAGAGTCAGTGACAAAAATTAGAGTCATCTTGGAACTACTACAACTTCCACCAGCTTGATGCACTCTCTAGGACACCTCATATGTTCTTTATTACAAAAGTAGTAGTAAGGAACTATCACCGTTGATTAACATTCATTTACCACTCAATAACTTAGTGTATGGTTGCAAACAAGCTCCTTGACTTCAGACCACACAGTAATTTGGGTTGGAAGGTACAGCAAAAAGTTTAGCCCAACCTCCTGCTCAGATCAAGGTCTGCTGGCAGATTGGACTGGGTTACTTAAGGCTTTATCCAATCAAGTCTTGAAAATGTGGTCATTTTAGTTGAAAGCTACCTCAGAGTACTTCCATGAGAATGACTGCCAAAGAACTCTGCCTCTTCTACCCAAAATTACTGTGATAGAGATAGGGGGAAAGCATTCATTCATCAGAATAAATTAGAAAGGACACACTTGTTTGAGTTGGTCAACACAGCTTCCAAATAGACACTGGGCTGTGTTTTGTGCCACTTTATTCATTCTGCTGCCAGGAAGGCATCAAAAAGGCTTCTCTGTTTCCTGCTATACCATTCATACTCCCTTACCCTCCTTACAACTAGGAAGGCTTTAGCTAACTTGCTAGCAGTCGTTCAAGCTTAGCATCTTACTTTAAAAGCTTCAGCGAAGCAAAGCCACGTAGGAGTGCAGAACCACAGGGGGCCGTGCAGCAGAACCCCTTCAGGACACAGTTCACCAGCATGCGAAACTTGCCCACCTCCTGGCTGCTCCTGCCCAGCCAAAAGATCCTGTCCTCTCACGTGCACCAGACTCAGGACAACTACAGCAGAAGAAAGAATGTCATTGTGGCCAGTTTAACACACTGAAATGGCTTGGGAGAAGAGCACTAAGCATCAGAGGTGAGTGACACACCAAGCTGCTGGTATCTACAGGAGCTTTTCAGCATCGCTTAGTTTTAGTCATGCCCCGGCCAACAGGACTCTGCCAAGGAGAATAACTCTCAAAAGACACAACGTGGGGGAAGAGGCCCATCTGCCACATGTGTTGGACGCTGACTGATGCAGAAGCAGCACATTTATTAAGCACCCTATCAGACACTCACACCAATAGCATTTACATGTGCCAAGACCATTTAACCTCACAGCTTCCTTTGGAGAGCTGAGGATTACCCTAGGGTGCACTGGCATTAGGAAGTGGATTATTTCCCAAGAGTCCACAGTGTAGCTTTCCTTTCTCTTTTTGCTTTGTCATTCTCACACATACTGTTTTAGCTTTACGTGTGGTCCATGCTTCAAACCTAGAGGAAGGGAAAGCTTTAGAAAACAGAGCATGGCTTGCTGATTCACTTTTCTCCCTCTTCTGCCAGATTTGCAAGGGTAACCAATTTTTTTTCTCTGCCAGTGAGACTTCTCTGGGCGTATGGAATAGACAAAACTCATCTTTATGTGGGAAAAATGGATGTTTTGTGGGTTTACAAAGAATAAAGGATTTGGGTTTTGGGCAAGACCATGAAGCTAAACCAATCCTTTTGCATTACAACAACTTAAGTCATTGCTGGATACCAGGATGTCATCACCCTTGGACAAAATATGGAGTGCAATGATGGAATTTTCTCAAGTTACTCAAGTTTTAACTTAACACTCACTTTGTGATGACTTTGTGGAACTGATAAGAAACTGGATTTGGGGACAGTTGTTATATTAGTGCAGTTTTTGCTGTATAAAGTACTAAGTGTTGAAAGTACTGGATGCTCTTTAACATTACTGGATCCATCCCTACTTCTGTGCAAGGCAATAAAAACACATCCCATCACCTAGAACAGGAACAGGCTCAGGTACAGCCAGGTGGCTTGCAGGACAAGATTTCCACAAATGTACCCCAAATGCTTAGCCACAGGGCTCCTCCATTCACACCTCTTTCCTTTCTGCAAACCTCTTAAAAAAAAAAAAGTCATCTCATATCTCAGAGAAAAGAGTTTACATTATTTATCAGGGCCACACCACAGGTTTGTATGATTTACAGATCCTGTAATTTAGGAGAAAGCGAGAGAAGGAGAATTGAAAATGGAATCAAGAAGGAAGTATTACATTGCTCTACATTAAGTAGCCATAATGCTATGGAAACACTACTGTAAGCAGCAATGTTTTAGTGTAACATCAGAGAAGATTCACTTTTACCAAACAAAGTTTTTCAGTTACTGGAAGTTTCTGATGGGATGTAAGTACTGTACCCTACCAGGCATCCAAAACAAAAAACAGTTTAACACACAGAATGCCATACCTGAAATATTAGAGTCAAAGTGTAGTTGTTTTTATGGGTGTCACTTTCAGATTTGGGAAATTACAGGCACCGTGATAAATATTTCAGGCAGCTGATTACAATGAAAAGTAATTAACCCAGCTACAACAACAGGTGTTGTATGGGGAACTGCTGGCTTTTATCATGAAGTTGTGGGTGCATGTGCTAAGTGCATTCGTCATTTTCTCCTTTCTTTTATTCAGAGAATGCCCTGGGGAAAGTATTCCAGTGCCAGCATTTATAGGATATAATGAAACCCCATTAAATATGTATCCGACTGCTAACAACTGTGTAGAGAAAGAATAACCTAACTATGGTTATGTAAGGCTGTCCATTCAGATGGCTTTGGTCATAGTAAGAGTCCCATCTGATCTCACATACACTGTACTTAACTGCTCATTTTGAGTTGAGGGAGAGAACTTATTTTTTGTGTCACTATTTCATTTTCTAATTAATAAATGCGCACAAAAAGATTCAAAGCTCTGCTTAAACAGAAATAGTCTGAAACACTCATAAGTATCAACGTGAGTTGGCCATAAATAATTAGGAAAAAATGTTAAAAGTCAAAATTACAGACGTTCAGAGAGCTAGTGCATAGCACAGACACGGTTTTGAATGTTGTTACACTTCTTTTGCTCAGAGCCTGCTCCTGACAGCCAGAGTCAAGCACTTGCAAGGGAAGGATACTAGAGGTACTGTCAGACTCGGACTTCACTCTCCCTCTCCTAGCTGCATTTGGAATGAGACAGAGGAACTGTGTGTCTGCTTTTCCTGGCTTCCTCTAACCTGGTATAACCTTCCCTGGTCTCTGAGGGTCTTGAACAGAAGATGAAATACAGGTGAAAAACAGAACAGACAAGCCAGGTGAGCTGCTCCTGCAGAACAGTAGGGGAAAGAACACTGGTTTTACTGACCCAAGCTGTGTTCCCTTCCAGACAACAAGACCCTTATCCTTTGCTTTTCTCTGCAAGAGATGTCTTGGGCTGCCTGGGCAAGTGCGTGATTGGCAAGGGGTCAGGCTCAGCAGTTTATCACAGGGCATCCTCTGTGTGCAAAAATTCCTCATAACCTGTGGTGAGAGGCAAGCTCCCAACTCTCATATACAGTCAGCACTGGTGAGCTGCACCCTCTCTGAATTCATACACTTTGCATTTTCTTTCCCCTTCACAGGTTATTTCTCATTAGGACTACGCAGCAACACAGAAAACAAAAACATTAGTATAGATTGCTGTGGTTTCCTCACCAATAATAAACTTAGCTGTATTCATTCCCTATGGAAAAGGGCAAAGAAGAAAATATTTACGACAGCACTTGTTATTTTTCTCCAGTAGGAATAGATACAGGGGATGTGTTTACAAGGCGGGTTTGTTTGTCTAAAGATAAACAGAGTTGTCTCTCTCAAGCCAGTTACATGATTTATGAGGGAAGACTTTTCAGCCTCCAAGCATGCTCATAAAGTGTAATGTTCCTCCTGTCTGAGGCTGCGTGAGTTCAAAAGTCATCTCCCGCTTGTGCAGATATCGCTGCTGCCCCATAAACTGTGAATTTACGGGGAACAGGTTACATCCACTGACCCCCAGAGACAAAAGCCGAACCTGACATCGATTATTTAATATCTTACTGACAAATGCAGCTGAGAACAAAAACCAATATTTGACTCGGGGCATTCATAAGTCTGAGCTTTCAGGTTTGGGATGGACTTGAAAATTGCAGGGTTTGTGGGTTTCTTTGGTTTGGGTTGTTGTTGGCTTTTTTTTTTGTGCTGCCTTCCATGTTACTTGCCATAATCAAATCCCAATATGAGCATCTTACTTTTTTCTTTTCGTAGTATTTTTCTTTGCTGCATATATAAACTAGATCAAAAAAGCGTTCAGTCACATGAAATTACTATTATTGCTTACAGTGGCTTCAAGAGTACACTTTTTTTTTTGTGGTGCCTTCCATGTTACTTGCCATACTCAAATCCCAATATGAGCATCTTACTGTGAAAAGAAAAAAGTATTTTTCTTTGCTGCATATATAAAGTAGATCAAAAAAAGCGTTCAGTCACATGAAATTACTATTATTGCTTACAGTGGCTTCAAGAGTACACTGTGACAGGTTGAAAAGAAATAGCAGAAAACACGAGGCAGATAGAAAATATATTTGAGGGTAAGAGGCCCATTGCCACTAGCAGATTTGGGTTTCAACATTAAGCACCTATCTTAAACCTGGTGCCTAAACACAGTTACAAGCAGCTTGCAGTCCAAGCACAAACATTTCTCTGACAGAAAAGGCTTCTTGGGAAGACCACACCTTAACATTTTAAGACTGATTGATAATTTTAATAAAATCTGTTATCTGGCAGAGGGTTGTTTACCCCTGACATGCAATAACACCGTGTCAGTGCATACACGTACACACGCACCTCAGCTGCCCCACGTGTCCCATGACTGAGACTATTTCGTGTCATACCAAAAGATCTTATGCACTTTTCTGCACATCAACATGATCTCAAAAGCCAGAAGGGCTGGTGAATATATTTGCAAAAATGCATAAATAGAAACTAAACTCAGCACCAAGAAAACTCATTTCACTAAGAAAGCAAAGTAGCTGTAACAACGGGCAAGCACCAGGTAATGCTGTTGAATAAATTCCATGGTCTGAAGCTAGTAAAAGCCAAGCAATTTAATGTCTTTGGGGAGATTTTTCTCCCCATTTTATAAAAGGGAAAGTTACAAATATTTCACTTAAGGTCTGTTTTAGTAGTAGGTATTGTACAGTTTTGCTCACTTTTCCAATTTATCTTTGGAAAAACTACAATCCCAATTAGGATGTCTTGCAACAGCTTGAGAAGCAGCAAGGCTAAGAATCTTCCAGTGTAGCATCTCTTGTTGTACATACAAGAGTCCACCTGACTTGATCAAATTACAAGCCACTGGAAAACTCTGCTTGCAGAAGTTAAAATTGTTGAGGTGCACTCTCTGAGATACCACGAGGATGCTGCATCCCATGGCTCTAGGAACTGCAGAATCCTGAAGAGCTGCAGCCCCAGACAGAGGAGCTGATGGCAAGGAGACCACACCTGATCACACTGCTGCCGCTGGAAGAGCAGGGAGGATGGCAATAAAGACAGCTGGGACAGCAATGCCATGGGAAGTAAGGAAGCAGGTCAAGCACACAAGGAGCCAGGCTGCTGCAAGGGAGAGTGAAGGGCACATGAAGTCCTGGCAGACAGCTTTGGGCCCACAAGCCTCAACACTTCCCTGAGGACAGCAATGACTTCTGAACCCTGAGGAAAGAATGGACTTGTAACCATCAGTAACAACAGTTTCCTTCCAGCTTGAGATCTAACTACTGTTACCCATAAAAGTCACAATAAAAGGCATTTGAGGATGCAACATCATAGCCTAAAAACTCAGGAAACACTAGAATGGAAGTTGCTGTTACAAATATACTGCAATACCTCCTTTGGTTATGTTAGCACAGAACATTTTCTTTTTTCTGCGGGAAAACTCTATAGCAATTGCTTCATTTAATGCACTTTGGAAACAAGTCAGGATTGTGTAACAAGAAAAGCTGTTGCTGGTCTCAAGGGCTGCAGAAATCAGAAGTGATCTTGCAGACAATCAAGGGATGGCAAAGTGGCCTTGCACTTTAGAGTAAGTGCCAGAGAGAGCCCTTCTTAGCCTGTAGATGTGTCCTCTGCTACAAACATACTTGACACTGGTGGGCAAAGAACATGACCAAATTATTCACAGCTAGGGTGTGATTTTTGTCCTTCCTGGAAAACATGGCTACTTCTGATAGGTGGAGTAGCAACAGCTGGGGCTGAAGCAGCAATAGCTGTGATGCCTGCTATGGGATCATCAGCATCTTAGTCTGACTACCCCAAACTTTAGGCTTAGTCTCATTATTTCTCTTCCCACCTCTGCCTCCTCAAAAAAAAAAAAACAAACAAATACCCCACCCTACTGCCAGTGGTATCTGAGATACTGGGGGTGAAAACAAACGACAACAAAAACAACACACCAAAACCAAACAAACTCAAAACCCACACAAATAAAACAGCTGTTTTCTGTACAGCATAAGATATAAACTGCATATAATAAGTAAGGCAAGGGACTGACTGAACCGTGTATTCAGTAGGTCAGTACATACTCTTACAACAGCAGTTACCCAGCTAATTAATTGACATCCTATGCAGGAGAATAAACTCTATGATCATGTAATTAAAAAAAAAAAAATCTCATGAGCATTTAAAGACACTAAAATCAGGCTTTGGAAGTGAATTTTCATGATAAAAATTAGATTGGCGCCCTGTAAACTCTGAAATCTTTGTATTTCCACCTTTTGCATTGTTTATAAATTACTTCCTAGGTAGTGAGTTTTTGGACGAAATTGAGCGTGCAGAACAAGCTTGGAGGGATTAATCAGCTCACATACACAGAAGGTTTCTGTTGCTTCTGGGAACTAACTGCTAGAAAACAGAGTTTTCTGCAGAACACAGAGTTTTGCTAGAGATCCATTTATTTCTTCACTGCACCCTTTTGAGTTGCTTTTAACTAATTGAATAAATGGTAAAATAAATAAATAAAACAATCAGATCACTTCCTTTGGCCGAGGCTTTGTTTTTTTTTATTATTTATAAAAATAAATCCCAATGAACTGACAAGCAATTCTTTTGGGATACGGACTCTAATTTAAACCTCACTTTAGCCAAGCAGGAGGCACAGAATTTGTGGAACAAGCTGTCGAGAGATGCTGAAAGTGCAGCCTTGGCAAAATAAAGGTCTGAGGGAGTCTATCTGTAGTATTATTTACAGAGAGGACAGCTGTGCCGGTGACTGAAGTAAAACACCCTGACTAAATATAATGTGAAGCCAGAGATAAGTAAGTGTTTCAAAGCTATGTCCCTACAAGAGGCACATGTTTAGCTTTTCATGCATCACAATGGATGTCCCACATGAACTTTTTTCTTCTTCAGGTTTCCTTCAGCCCCCGACTGTCCCTGTCACCCTGTGCCAGATGGGAAGTGAGAGCTAAGCCGATCCACCTCTTTGTGGTGGAAACCCCCCGAGCTTCAGCTACAGGTTACTGAAGCCTTCATGAAAAATTCAGAGCTAGTATAACAAGCTTGCTGAAAGTAAAATGCGTGTCACATTATCCACCCTCCCTTTTTGCTAGCACTGAACTATCATCGTCAAGAGGTAGAAAACGTGCCTGTAACAAACTTGTACAGGGATATACACACACAAAACCAAGCATTAAATCAATTCCTGTTTTCACCAGTTTATTTTGACATTAAAATTAATAGGGTGTAAAAAGTAAGAAGCAATAAATAACACAAAAATTGATTTATAGAGACACATAAGGGAAGCGGATACCGAAAACTGCTAAGCTGCTAGAAAGATTGGGATGTAGAAGACTTTTCTGCCTTTCTCAGTAGCTAAGCCCTTGTTGTCATGCATTAGGTGTCATTTATGAGTGGCAGTATACCACTTAAATTTTTGAAATTATTTCAGATGCTAAATCTGGTGCCTTTTAAAGGTGTTATTTACTGTAAGAGATCAAGCAAAACAGTGAAGGGCAGAATGGCCTGAGTCAAAACCAGGTTTGTAACTTGGCCCAACCTTCCCTTTTTTGCTTTTGCCCTACAACTGCAAGGGGAGTCACATCCCCAGTCCTTACTGTGGGCAAGTGTGCAAGTTTGTCCCTGCCATTTCACGCACAAAATACTTGAGATGGGCTGTGGAAGTAACATAATCACAGCACGTGGCTCTGTTTGTTAGAGACTGTGGGCTCAGGGAGGTGGGGAGCAGCGTTCCCCTTCCTGCCAGCTGCTTGCCACATCACCCCCTAGGGAGTTTGCTACTGTCCTACATGCTCCAGTTTTGAGTATTTGTA
>NW_008631498.1:59482-64935 GCF_000691845.1 Merops nubicus
AAAAATCATAAATAAGAGTGCTGGATAAACCAAAGAGATGTTGTACATGGATATATCCTGGTTGGGATAAACAAAGACTGTGTAGGACATCACTTTTGCTTAGCAAGGCTCCAACCTCCAAGACTTTGTCCTATAACCATTTTTCACTCAATTATATTTTTTTCCAACTTAAAATAGAGTCAAGCAAGTCTCTAGGTATCCCATCATATGATGAAGAAAGCCAAAAGCAATGGGTGCCCCACATGCCACCTGACTGCGTGCCAGGAAAGCCTCATGATAGGCACACACCCAGCTTGCTGTGGAGAAAGCCATGGAGTCTTGACTCTGGTCTTCTGGAGAAGACAGTGCTTTGAAGATGTGGTTTGTCCTTCACATGTGAATATCCTTTGCAAGTGAAGTGTGGGCAGAGAGATCTCCATGGTCTCCTTAACACTTGACTGAAATTGGTGCTTCTTTGAGCCCTGGTGCTGACATGTACCAGGCTCAGGCATGCTTCAGAGCCCTTGGAGTGATCACAGACTCTGTTCTGCTGTTTCAGAAGTATTATCAAGCTACCAAGATTACAGGCAAAACAAAAACCTTACAACTACATAGTTTGAAAACAAATTCTCAGAAAGTAGCATTAGTAACAACCCATCATTTAAAGAAAAAAAGAAGCACATTATTACAGTAGAGAAAATGCTCAGTGGAGCTTTAATGCTGGGCAAGGCTTGACCCAATTATGATGGAGACATGGAGGAAAATTAAACATCAACACACAAACTTTTCAACTTCCTAGAGCACCACTACTCTCTTCCCACAAAGGGAAACCTGTGCTAGATCCACAACATACACAGCTCACTACTACACACATGGGTGAGTGCTGCTCTTTCTCCTTTTGTCTTTTTAACCAGCAAGTCTCCATTAAAGTGTATCAACACCTGCATCTTAATTTACAAGTGCATTTACCTCAAGAGTTTCAGCTCTGAGGAGTAAAATTACCTGTTATACAGCAGCTTGGGTCACAACTTGCAGATGTTATATTGATCTGAAATGGGTAATCAGTTTAAGGTAAATAAAAAAAGAGTGAGACATGATTGCAATATGGCAAGACCTTAACATTGTGAAAAATACCACAGGATGATTAAACATTTGAGATAACCTGAACTCAGAGCCTAAATATCATCTTATAAAACAAATCCCACAATAAGGTCCCCTGGGGGCAGAAGGTGCATGGTGAAGTTCAGGAGCATGCTTCAAATCTTAAAGCCCTCTCTTCATTAAAGTATTATAAATATGATCTTCATTTCTCACATCCCCTTCTACTATGGTTTATGCTTTGGTCCTCATCAGGTGAAAATATTACCTACAGTCATAATGCAGAACAATTTAATGGGAACAAGAATGTCACTAAGTCACCTAAAGTACCTTTTATAGCACTTACACAGTAGTGCATGCTACCTTGAACTCTGGGGCTATCAGTGGAGCCTAAAATTCCTGTTTTAAGTTTCATTTGCAGATAGAAAAGTTAAAAAAATGCCAAACTCCCCTGGGAGCATAAAGCAAGTCTTCAAGATATTTTATGTGCTGTCCCTTGCTGTGCCAAAGTTTCACACCTGCTGGGAGGGTACAGATGTTGAGCAGAACCTTCTCTTTGGTGTATGGAATGGTAGAAGCCAGGGGGGAGGGGACCTTTGTCCCATTTTGTCCCCACTGATTCCTTTCAGGGGCAGCCAGCACAGCAGAGGGGAGGGATCTGTGAAGAAGTGGTTGCAGCTGCGTGGTGCCCACAGCTTC
Organism: Merops nubicus; assembly: GCF_000691845.1. Classification (NCBI taxonomy): domain Eukaryota; kingdom Metazoa; phylum Chordata; class Aves; order Coraciiformes; family Meropidae; genus Merops; species Merops nubicus. Next base: position 61,259 of record NW_008631498.1, read on the forward strand.
TGCTGCCTGGGGAAGCAGGAGTTCAGTGGGAAGGGGTTATGACAGTGGCCAGGGTATTTCAGTAGCTCTGTATAAAACGTGGGACCCAAGCACGCAGTGTGCAACCTACCCCAACTTCACAGCAGGGTAAACAGCACCCACCTCCCCTGCCTTGACCCCTTTTCCCTGGGAAGAAAATGTGGGTACATGGGTCAGAAGGCCACAGGGTGCTCCCCAAGCAGCCAGGCAGTCAGTGCCCAGGGCAGCAGCTCACTCTGCAGAGCTCCCCTTCCTCCCGGGAAGGCAGCAGCACAGCCAGCAGGGGCAGCCCTGCAACCTGTCAGCTCGCCTTGGCCAAGCCAGGACAACACATACAACAGCTGCCCTAATAGACACCCCAAATATAATCTCCCTAACAGTTAAATTGTGCAAAAAAAAACAGACTCCTGGAAGGCATCTCACTTCTCATACGTACAGGCAACAATAAGGGTCACTCCATGTTGTTTATAGCAATTGCTTTCTCCTGTAAAAACAGACCTTTGCCTTTATTAAACAGCATTTGAACCAAGGCATAATTAGAAGCTTGCTCGGAGAGTTCACATAAGTAGTTTCAGGCTAAGGATTAGCTTGTGCACATGCAATCTTATTTCTACAAATGTTTCCTGCTTTTCCAATTCCTTCTTGCTGAGAAATCTTCAATGCAATAATTTCTGCATGAACACTCTCTGATAGGATGCCACATAAGACAGATAGGCACACAAGCTACTGAGAACATGTAAGTAGTCTCAGACACTGGAGAGAAAGCCACAGACTAGAAATTCATGTGACCCCATCTGTCTTTCTATTCACTACTTCCTTCTCTTGCCCAACTCTTTTATTTTTAAAGTAAAATCCTAAGCATTTTTTGTCCTTTTCAACGCTGAAATTTGTGGCATGGTTTTATTCCAACTTGAGATAAAAAAAAAAAAATGCTTGCAAGTTTCCCCAAGTTGCATTTTTTCTATTACATTTTGTAAAAGTCTGGCTTTTGAAGTCATATCTATCCTGTCTAACTCTGTCGTCATACACTGGTTCATTATCTTAATGAAAATGATTAATAATTCACTGCTGTTTTCTGTTATGATATAGTAAGGCTCATGACAGTTATGAATAACATTCAGTTTTGTTTACCAAGGATTTTTCCTTATTTTCCCTTATCTCTTACATCTTACAACCTAATCCTCTACCTACCTGCCCTGGCTGCTTTTACACTCCCTCATTGTTTACAAAATGAATAATTAATGGCTGATAACCTGCAGCCAAATCCCTCCCACCCTATTTCTCCTGCCTGGTCTATGCCATTTTCTAGCTCATTCCAGCAGCTTGGTTTACAGGACTTGATATCACTTACATGTTTGAAAGAAAGAAAATAAAAAGCAAATAAAAGTGTAACAAGGTGGAAGTTCAGGTTAACATGAGCTATAATATTTATCTATTTGTAGGCCATTTTTGTAGCATTTGTTATATAGCAAAATTAAATACATTTATTCTTATCTTTATGAAGTAATACAAAAATGCACATACCATCTGGAGCAGCAAGAAAAAAAAATCACTGCAAATGCCTTGACCAGTTTCTGAAACACTTCTCCCATTTTCAAGGGCCAGCTAGGTCATCCCTGTCCCTCAAGGCACCTTCCCAGCATCCACAAATGCCACTTGAATTCTCCACCTCTCACAGCTCAGCAAAACACTCACATCCACTTATCACTTGTATTATCATATTTTGTCAGACAACACTCAAACAACAAAAAATTATCTGCCCCAATCAGCAAGTGACAATTTACAAGAGTCTATGAAGCAGAGCCATGTCATGGGCACACAGTGCTCCATGCAGGGATGAGCTCCCACTTCCCTGCACAGCAACAAATGCTGCATCAGGGGATGCTCATTTTGACTTTCCTGTGGCAGCCCTGACTTCTGAAGACTCATTTTTAATTTAATTTCCACCTCGGCATTTATACTAAGACCTGGTCCTCTTCTGGCTACCATTATTTTGCACTAGTGGCAATTTCATTCAAGTTACTTGTGTGCACCAGAGCCCAGGTGCTGGCTCTCAGCTTGCCCTAGGTGTGCTCCTCAACACCTGCACAAGGAAGCTGAAGCTGCCTAAACTGCAGGTGAACAATAAAAAAGTGCATGTGATCTAGACTAATCAAGCCATGAAATTCAAATATTCACCATCTTTTTCTTTTTCAAGCTAAAGTTGCATCCATTTCTTTCGGCATTAAAGAGGCACCCAAACTTTGGCTACAGCTGTAACCAGGAGGATTCGGATACTGCATTAGCAATGTATGCACATCAGCTTAGTTTAAACCAACCAAAGTGGGCCTTTGTATACAGTGCAGTGATGATGAGCTTCATATCGTTCATGCAAGACCCATTCACTAGGGATTCTATAAAGCAAAAAGGCAAAGCATGTGTTCTTTGGTTTTTTTGATGGTTCAAAAAGTTAAGACGACACACACTTTTACAGTTCTCCCACAGATACACATCATGCAAACACCTACAAAGCCTGTTTTTATATATATATATATAATTAAATGTATTCCAAACTATAATCTTAGTGACAGAACATGACGGTAAAAGAAAAAAGTGAAATGCAAAAAGTGAAGCCAAGAATTGTTAAAAATGCATGTAATTTGTAAAAACTGGTAATTTAGAGTTTACACTTTTCATTGGAAAGCCAAATTCATGCCCACTGACAAATAAAAAGAAGGCTCTCTCACTTACTATTGATTCAGGTGCTGACCCTCTGTGATGTCCTTGGAGGGGAAAAATCAGATTTCTGGTTATTAGCAGCACTTTCACCAACACAATGAGCTGGTGGTAAATCCTCTTCAAAGGAAGGAAATTAGTCAAGCTGGCTGGAAGATCAATGCTTTGAGACTTAATTGTGTTCCAGTGTCCACTCACTGGAAATCCAGAAAGACACATGATTTTCAACATGGCACCTTGGAGTTTCTGAAACTAAATCTATTTTACATGATGCCTGTGCAAGAAGAGAAATGGCAGTTTCTGACAGCAGCTGCCCCACATAGTCCCAAGGTCTCAGCAGATGGTGCCAGGTCCAGACACTGCCACTGCTTCAAATGACTTTTTTTTTTCCAGCTCCCTCAAAATAGCCCAAGACTCCCGAGCCATCCCCTATGGGATATGAGGGACATTCATTGCCCTAGGTTAGTGATGGTCCTGACATTGGGGCCTTCCAACCCTCAAGCCTCAGTACCTTTGACAGCTACAGGTTCCTGGCAGCCTGCAAAAACTACCTACACCTCAAGAAAAGTTATTTGAAACTGAGAGGTTTTATGCACAACAGTCTGCAAAACACTAGAAGTTTAGTTGTCTAAAGTTAGAAATGAAATGGGGGCACTTGAGAAGGTTACCAGGGCAAAAGGATCAGGGAGATGAAGAGTGGCCAGTGGGACATGAACAGCTGACACTATGTTCTGGATACCACTAGCCAAAATACCATTGCTGTTGTCTCACCAGAAGGCAGCATCTACTGATCATTTCTGCTTTCAGGGACTAGTATGTAGTGGTAAGATGTTCAGTGGCCAGTCAGGAGTTGTTGGCTCTTTCCTGACTGTATCACAGAGCTTAGACAAGCAGCTCTGAGTCATCTAAAATGGAGAGGTTAATTCCAAATATTATTCAGCAGG
>NW_008631498.1:64966-68918 GCF_000691845.1 Merops nubicus
AAGTGCATAATAGGACTTGCAGGGTTTGGATGGCAATGCTATGAAATACAAGAAAAGTTTAAAGAAATGAGTGGGGCTCTGTTGAGAGGAAAAGAACAGGAAGAAGGCAGAAAGCTTCCTATAGTGATGGAAATGGGTCAATAGAAGATTGTATAGGTATAGAGTAGATAAAGAGAGCCTGAACATTTTTAAAAGAAAAATATCAGGAAACACACGAAAATTTAAGATGAGTCATGCGGATATAAGCAGGTGTTTGGAATTTGGTAACTATGAAACTACTGCATGAAACAAAGGGGCAAGAAAGGAAGCTTTTAGAGGGATTTCAGAATAAGCAGCATTATGTCTGTGCCAAATCCCAAATGCTAAGGAAAAAAAATGGAGAAGAGGGAGATATGCTGGGGAAAGAGGAAGAAGTAATTATATCATCACAACAAGATAATAAATCAAAAAGTCATACCTTTCTCAATCTAGCAAACTATTAAAGCCTTTTTGTAGGAAAATTTTGTACTAAGAAAATTCATAGTTGTTTAATTTCCAGTTAAATCTGACAATTAAACATTTATACTCTTTGCATTAAATAAATACTGACAAAACAACTTCTGATAAATTTAATACTCTAATCCTCTCAAGAGATTTTTATAAAAGGATTTTTAGATTCAGCAGTTAAACAATTTCCACTAAAAAGACCAGAAACATACAAAGACATTTTGAAAAATTATATCCTCCTGTATGTCACATGCAGAGTTTAGACCTCTTATTTTCCCCTGTGTTCATACGATTGCCAAAGTGAAAGAAACCTATTAAGAAACTAAATTTTTTAAATTTTCTGTGACAGAAGTTTTACACAAAGCTTCAAAAGTAGGTTGTTTCCGTGTATTTTATTTCAGCCATAAAATACATGATGCACTGCCACCGAAAGGCTACAAGACACGTTTCTGCTGTGCTTACATGGCTTTATGCCACCTGGCCAAGAGACGTTGGTAAGGCAGTCAAGCACACATCCTGTTGAGTGCACTCAGTTTTTATTGCCCATTCAGAAAGCATCATTTTGAAAAGGAACAGAACTAACACCAAGAAAATCCTCACCTGGATAAAATTAGAATCAGCTAAACTTACAGCCAAAATGCAAAGAAATCTGATTACCAGCTCCCTATGCTGGAAAAATATTTAGCTGATTCATTGACTTTTCCATTGTCACAATGAACCTCCCAAAGCTACAAGCAGGATATCAGTGTTATTGATATCAAGTGAAGCTGCTCTTCAGTTATCCAACTTATCAAACTCCTTAACCACCTCTACAGAGTGAAAAATAGCAGCACAAATGTGTGCATGCATGTGAAAACAGGCCCAGCAATGGGCTCTGCCTACCCTCCTGCATCCCCGTCTGCCAGCTGAATAGGTATTCATTTGTGTAGGGGGCTTTTGAAACACCCCTTATGGCTGCGTAGCAAAGGGCAGACACCCACTATAAACACCATTGTTTTGGAGCCCTCTAGTAGAAGATTCACACAGAGTTGCAGGAGCAGCCCTTTCAATGGCTTGTTCCCGTGCCAGAAGAAATTGCTGTGCTGGCAAATTAATAGTTGTGTCTGCTACAGAAATGGGAAGGAAGTAAATTTCTAAGTGAAGGAGATGAACTTTCCTATTTTGCTTTCTTCTTTTAAGCAGGGATCTGTCCCACATGACCCAACCAACAGAAATGCCCTGGAAATAACTACTTGAATACCTAAGTATGAATCTGGTAAGGAATCTATTTCTTTTGTAAGGGGAGAGATGTGATTCATGGCTTAGAAGACTATCCAGTTTTCACAAACCTGACTGGCAAAGATTGGCTTTTATGGTGTCGTCTCAAAACTCATCATGAGCTGGCATTTGTGCAGCATGGAAGAGACCTTTGAGGCACTGATCCCATCAGTTCACCTGCTCTAACTGCTTTCAGATACATGTGTACATTAAATGCATAAATGACTACAAGACAGATGAGGCTCACCACCCTTATCTGAGTGATCACTGTTAGTCCTAGACAAGATGCCCGTGTGACTCCAGCTAACACACACACACACGTTTGTGCAAGCAGGGCTTTGCAGGGCCTAAAGCTGCCCACATACAATCACCAAAGCTAGACATATATACTGAAACTTCAAGCACCAACAGCAACATGAAACACGCTATGATTGTTTTAGTGTTTTCTAAGCCCCCATGCATCAGATCCTTGTTTTAATCATGTTGAGTAACTCGTTTTAGTTCAGTTTATGGGCACATCCTGTACACTCTTGCGCAGTTGAGTAATCCCATTCAACTCCAAAGGCTTATTTATGAGCCTAAAGATGACTTAGAGTAATAAAGAGCTACGCCCCTGTTGTTCCAGCAGTGCTCACCTGCTTACCAAGAATGTTATCATAATACAAACAATGGAAAGAAAAAAAAGATCAGATTCTGTTTTCAGTGATGCCTGAGCAAAGCCCAACTACGCACAGAAAGGTAAATAAGGATCCTCCCACAGCTTCCAGCTCCTGCACTGGTCCGAGGCGAGAGAAGGAATTTGGAATTACAGCTCTTAGAAGGATGAGAACTTTTTATTTCACTATGGATCCAAGACACATGCTTCTGGCATAGTTTCTTCTATAGGAATGAAAGACCTATTTTTCAGATGCCATACTTCTGGTTTGGGGGCTTTTTTTTTTCGCTATGAGTAGTTCTTTATGATTTTGATATCAAAATTAAATTCTTATAAAACCAACCTAATTTTATCAACATGCTGCTTTGTAATATAATTGTATATTTGAACAGATTATAGTTCTGTAGGAAGTGAGGGGGTTTAAATCCTTGGTTTTGTTATATTTTCTTTTACCTTTTATACCTACTCATGTCAGTAGTTTTATTTCAGCCAGTGATAAGACTCCATGTCTCTGTGTGACTTTTTTCCCCCATGTAAAAATCTCTCTCCTACAGAGTTTTTCACCCCATTTTCTTCTTGTCTCAGACGGAGGCCCTGCTACAGCAGAGGACAGGTTAACATCCTGGGGATGGAGCCAGCTCAGAAGGAACCGGATGTTTCCCTGCCAGCCACCAACTATTGGGATTCTCTCTACACAGTGGCAATTCAGGGAGAGGCCCCTGCCAATATAAATCCACTTGGGCTGTGTAAACAACAGAAAAGGACCAGAGATTAAGAGCTCCACAGGGAGATTGCTTCCTTGTGATAAACTAAATTAATGAATAAGTTTTCAAAAGACCAGGTTCTCAAATGTCAAGAGCTTCAAAAAAGGATCAGGTTTTGCAAAAATTGTTGAGGGTATTTGGGAAAAAAATGTTACCTTGCATCAGCCAATTCCATCCTTTGCTTAGGCTTCAGAGACTGATAAGAAGGAAATCCAGTTAAAAGAAAGGAGGAAGGAACAGAACGAAGACCCTGCTTGTGGCTCCACAGCTTCCCCCTGCCAGTGCAACGTGCTACACCAGCATGCAAGGCCAGACAGAGAGACACTGGAAAAGTCTCTCCCCTGATCTGTGCTACCTGCTAATGTCTCCTAACCTGATAACTTACAGCAGAGACCTGCTCTTTCACATTAGACGGTAAACTGAGTCACAGAGAAGGACAGGAAGAGACCTTCAGTGATTTAAAATGCCCATGCTTCTTTTTTCTCAGGGGGACATATGCTGAACTTTATCTTGACACTTCTGGTCTATCAGCTCTGTAGTCTGAAAAGACAATCCATGCCACAGAAAGAATTAATTACTACAGTAGCAAGTCCTGCCCAGTCCTTGTATCTCTCTCTCTTTCATGCATATGTCAAAAATCACCCACTCAGCAGCCCAAAGGATTTATTTGGACATGATGTTTCATGGTCATTGGATGAATAATATTATTAAATTAAGGATGCTATACAGATAAAAAATACACAGTGTGTTAAACAGCCTGGGGAGGGGGAAAGGCAGGGGGAAAGGCAGG
>NW_008631499.1:0-21521 GCF_000691845.1 Merops nubicus
GAGGTTCACCTGAGCCCACTTCTCCAGTCTGTCCAAGTCCCTCTGGAAGGCCTCCCATCCAGTCATCTTAAATGACTTAAAGTACATCAGTCCAGATTTCCACATAGGTTCCATAACAATATGAAAAGTAATCAACAAATGATGCAAAGAACATTATCACTTTCTTAGTGACTTTAAGAGTATGATGAGAATTATGGTTGGTAGCTTAAGATACTAAAGCTTGAAAAGAAATCCATATCCCTGTATATTTGGCAATTATGCATTTACATAATATCTCATCTGTCACAAATATCAAAATTTAAAACACTATAAAAGCATCTGAAAATTAGGAAGTATGAAATCTTTTACTTATTCCTTATTCCCATGTGTCGTCACAACGAAAACAGTTGGTTTGCTTTTAAATGCCAATCTCTTTACTCTGTTATTGTCTAGGTGTTTAGAAATTGATAGATTCATCATTTGTTTGCTATTTCTCTTGGAGCCCAGCGTAAATAAATATAATTCCTTTGGTCACCCATTTCCTGTATTTTTAAAAAAGCAACATTAAACTTTCCAGACAACTGGCACCTCACCTAAGCTCTGCAAACTCACAGAGATAATCACTAATAGCTCTGAGACTGCTTCAGCACCTCAAGAGTTCTGAAAGACCTTACAAGTAATAAAGAAAAAGTGAACGGAGTATCATTCAGGTATGAATAAATAACAGAAGATTAGTCACATCCTTGAAACTGCTTGGGTTTTGCTTTTTAACATCTTTCAGCTGACAATGTTCACATTGACATGTGAATGACATGTAATAAAGAATACAAGATAGCAGACTATGGAGAACAAGTTTTAAGTAAATTTAATCCTAGTGAGTCCATTCCATCTTGCATCATTTCATTAAAACTTCCCAACTGAATGACAACTTATGACATTAAGAATGTCAATTTTATTCTACAGACATATCTGAATGAAGCGCTTTCTTGGGGCATAAGTTCATTTCACTCGGGTCACCAAATCAGAGCTATAGAAAGATGACATTGTCAGCACTAATAATTTAACTGTACAGTCATCAATACACATACAAAATCGAAGCAATTCAGTCAAACATAGAATAGCCAAAGCTTATGTTAAATAAATTGTCCCAGTGCGCAACACATGCTGTCTAGCCTTTACACACAGAAAATGGTGCTCCATTACATTCCTCTCTCCTTGTTACCTGGCACAAAATTCCAGAAATCCACTGAATCATCTCTCCAGTTCTTAGAGTGTGCTTTCACAAAAATCCAATACTAAAAGCTAAAATTTCCATTCAGCTATTTTCTGTATGACTTTGGTATCTCTTCCGCCACTTCATCTCACTTCCTCTAATAATCTGGAGAAACGGTACTTTCCCTAAAATTCAGATCTCTTTTAATTCCAGAAACACATGCATCACAGCGGAATAAAACTAAACCTGTTCAGTAAAACCTGCATAACTCTTCTCCAATTATTGCTGTCCTTGGTTGCAAATTTTTCCCCTAAAAGTCTGTCAAAGAAAATCCCAGTGAAGTAAAGTTTTAATCTTCTCCCCATCCATTTCCTTTGTCTATCATAATACCCAGTTCCCCCTTTATTGTCCCATAGTGAATGTACATGAGTCAAGTCAGTCATCATCTCACGACTTCTGTTCTTATCTTTCAACTACTGCTGCATTATCTGAAAGTCCTCTTCATTCCAAGAACATTTGGAAAATAACCTTAAAACCCCAGAACAATTTTAGAATCCTTTCAACAACATAGTATTAACAAATTATAAGACTGAATTTTGTTTCGCTATTTTTCAGTGACTTTTAGTTTTCAAAAGCGTGCTATAGTCAAAAGACAAAGACTCTCCAAATTTCCCCTCAAATACATGACTGTTACATTACAGTTAATAACAGATGCTAAGGCAACGTTCTAAATTTTTTAGTGTTTTTAACAAAAACATGATTCAGTCCTATTGCTGTTACACAATATTTTTCATGAATAAGGATATTCTCCTTAGAATTCGTATACATGCACATTATAGCTATATCTCCTCTGTAAAGATATTAACACAACCACTTCTTAGAGCAGTGGGGCTTTCTAGCCCTGTTTATTTAGCTGTAAATTAGATTCTGTGTTAATGGCAACCTGTCACTTGCTAGACCAGAGGCTTCACCCCTCAACCTTCGCCTGCCCTACAAGAGTAGTCACACAAGTAGTTCCAGAGATCTTGAAACTCACGATTGCCTGATAAGGAAGCTATAACAAGGTTTTCTAGTTTCAAATGAGAAGATAAAAATTAGATTTTACCTAGTAAGAATACCCTTCCTACTAAAATAAGAACACACTACAGAAAAAGAAATTGATTCAATAAATATTTTAATAGCTACTCACTGAGGGAGCAGAGGACTAAACATTATAGATGAACTCATATTTTTGTAACGAGCAGTTCTAAGTCACTTTTTTCCATTTGTTTCTTTAACTGCTAGCATTCACAAAAGAAGCTTAAAATGTTGACGGTGTACACAAGGAAAATTAAAGTGTTTATATTTACTGTTATTTCAGGTTGTCTAATGCTACAACTGTGACTTTCCTACATAATTGGAAGTGATGTTTGACAAGGAGATACTGTAGTTTCCAATAGTTTGGATTCTTAATTCTTTTTCAACATATCTTAAAATTTTATGATGTCATTACAGGATTTACCTTCTTAAGGCATCTGAAATGTTCACTTTTAATTCAACAACTAAATGAAGAAAAGCTATTCTGCAATCAAAACTGATTATCACATTTCCTCAAGCTGTTGTAAGGAAAACAAATATTAGATGATTTACAAGGGCAACTGATAGATTTTAAAATTAGTATATGTTTAGGAATTATATGAGCCGTTAATTGCTTGCCTATTTATTCCTTGCTGTATAAAAAGTATTTTATACTTTTTTTTTTTTAACAAACAATAGACATTTTGGAGTTTTACAAGTGAAACCTTCTTCTGCTTATATAGCACAGAAAACCTTAAAAGCTGTAAAAGAACAATTTCATCCCTGACTATAACTTATTATTCACTTTCCCTTTCTCTATTCTCCAGCTGCCCATACATTCATACCAAAAGTCTAAAATATTTAGAGGAAATCTAATTTTTCTCTCTATTATGTGCATTTAAATTTTCATTTGTTTCCTTGAAAAATGTTTTATACACAACTATATTCTGTTAGTCAATCCTTTCCATGAGTGTATAACTTACTCCAAGTTTGCCTATCAAAATGCTATTTAATTTTGCATTGAAATCTAATAATATTTTACAAATAACTTTTCCCCAGAGAGTGTGTGTTCAGAAAAAAAAACACAGGCTATATTCCACATGCGTTTGTGCATGTAGGGTTTTTTTTTCCCATTTTCTTTTTCCATTAATCTCTAATGTGCTAAATAACTAAGCAATATGTGAAACTTACGGCTGTCCAGGCTTCTTTTTCGCATCGAGAACACAACCATTCATTATGGATTTCGTGAGGAGGAACACCATAGCAACCTAGAATAAGAGAGCAGGATTGATTAATATATTCTGCCTTTCTGTCTATGATTTCATACCATTCAGTTGTGTATCAACACTAGTAAAACACACTGTGTGACCCAGAAGACTTACAATTTAGGCTTAATGCTAGTTCTATCATCTGTGAAATATGTATATTTAACACACACAATCTTCCCAAAACTCTAGTGGAGAAAAAAAAAAAAAAAAAACTCAGACCAAACCAGAAATCAAAATAAACAAAGAAAACCTTCAAACACCTATAAAAAAACAAGCCCCAAGGAAGTTATTTTCTATTGGATAGCAAATCACCAATTCTGCCTGTAGCAGAAAATTTACAAGTTGAATTGATAATTATTCTATGCAATTATACCACAGCTCAATGTAAGAATTACACAGAGATTACATAGCGTTAGCTATTCAAGTCCAGTTGTGTTCAGTTGCAATTACTGCATATCTAAAGTCAAGAGCAATATTCACAAGTCCTCACATACAGCAGGATTTCACCCTGACTACTCAGTAAGGACATACTAACAGCACACACTGGTTTAAAATATGGGAACTAAGAGGAACTTAATATCTCAGAATTGAAGAAGAATTTTGATTATTGAAAGTTTACAAAGAAGTTAATTCTTCACTATTTTAACAGCAATCATTAACAAGCAGAGTCTGTAACAGTGTCAAAAAAAATTTAGTCAGCAATTGAAATATTACATACAGAAATGTCCATTGAGTACTTTTAGAGTTAAACTAGAAGCCTAGTTAACTACCATTTATCAATAAAAGAACATCTGAAATTACATTTCTGCAACTGAACAATTAGTTTATTTACTTGCATGAACTCGTACACAACACTTTGCACAGGAAATCAGAAGACTTGTTCCATCTTCTTCGATAAAGGCATTTGATGGAGAATTTTCAGTGTTTTCTTCACTATAAATAAAACACATCTCTGGAATAAGAGGTTTAGTCTTTTTCTTTGCTGTCACTACTGTTTCTGCTGCATTTGCTTCCCCAAAAGTAAGACTTTCTTCATGATTGTCTGGCTGGAAATTAAACAAAATTTACATGTAAGCAAAAGAAAAGCAAGTCCTTCTTACTCTTCCTTTTGACAATGCTGAAATTACTTCTCCCCTTCCAGCTCTTGCACTAACAATGTAAAAATTTATGAGAGAGTTAACTGCTTCTATGTATTTATCACATTCATTCTGTAGTTCCTTGGTTGTTCAAACAACTGTGAAATCTGGAATCTCGGTCTGCAAACTACTGTTACTGTGGCAGTGTTCAGCAATACTGTACCCCTTTGAGCCCTTTGGGTCCAGTACAATGGAGCTCCAGTTTAGCAGCTTCAAAAATTAATACCATAGTGGTACGGCAGCATTTTTAGCTGACATTTGGCATAGGTATTCCACAAGCCAGTATCAAACAGTGATCTGCACTAGATTGTTTTTGTGGCAGTATTATTCCCAAGAAGGCCTAAGTCCTGTGAAATCACAATTCTTCAGTCCGGCAGGAAGATGGACATCCACAGAAATAGGTAAAAGACACAAATCTATGTAGATTTGCCACCTCAGAAAGCATAACGTTAAGGGCAAGCACACACACAATAACACCAAACCTACATAAACCCTAGCAGAAGGCAAACGCTGCCTTCAATCACAGATAAACAGAGGTGAACAGAGTATAATTTCTAGTTTTATCATTAGTGATTTTATTTACTTCCCATACAAATCAAATGCATAAGCTTATCTTTCTTCTGGTTTACTGGAAATGAAGTAACTGGGCAGCTATTTCACCCCTCAGCCAGAGATGCAGCTGTTAGGACCTTGCTTACCTTGTAGTATGGCATGAGAAGAGTGCAAATGGCACAGTGCGGTTCCATTTTTGCACAACCTGCATTGTATTCTTTTTCAGCATTGAAATTAGGTACTCTTGTCTGCCAAAGGTAGATCAGAGGCCTGGCCCATGTCTCTGTCTCTTGAATTTTCTCTTCAGTTAAGGTAGTCTCAACCAGTTCTTAAAGAAAACAAACAATCGGTTACATTGTATTCTTGGAATTAAGACAAACAAACGTGATTTTATCACACGTGCTAACAATGAAGATAAATCTATAAGAAGTCTTTTTGTGAATACAAATGCAGAAGTCTAAAATAAGCATGCATCAGCACGAACATACAAAAAAAGTGCTTTAACATTTGTGTCATGAGCTGACTGCTCCATACGCAGCATAAGAAAGTATGCCATTTACAATTTGTATTCCTACCCACATTACACCTCACCCTCCCACTCCTTAACTCCTCCAGACTCTACCTTCTATCTCTCCATGCACTCTCCCCTAAACTCCTTCTGGGCAGAACGTGTTGCACCCTGCCAAGCAGTACCAGACAAATCACTCCGTTCACCCACAATGGCATCTCAACTCTTTACGGAAACTGACACTCATTTTCCAAAGGGAAAAAGAGACAAATGCTACAGCCAGGGAATAATGGGGAACAATGAGATTTAAGACATAGTTCGACGTGCATGCTGGATCCCGCTACGGCAAAAAGTATTTGGTAATATATGTGATCCGTCTTGGACATTGTAAAAGTTCATTGTATTTATTAGCAGTGTTTCCATGCAGGACTCCATAAAGCTGACTTCATGAAATTAAAAGCCTCTAGAGAAGCAAGGAAATAAAATCAGACTGCAACTCAAAGAGAAATAACTTATTCAACAGGAGTAATCTAAAAATGCAGTCATTTGCTATATTGAGAAAGATGTGGAAGAGGGAAAGCTGTGAAAAGGAGATGAGGTGTAAAACCCTTGCACCAGTGAAATCAATGGCATAATTATTAATGATCCAGTTGTTAACAGCAGAATTTTATCCCTGTCTTGTGTTTGAGCTGGCTGGAAAACTCAAGATTCTTTCAGAGACAAACTAATGACTTTGCCACCTGAGAAATACACCGATTATGAGGAGGGAAATGTCTTTTCATTCTAGAAAAGAAAGCATAGCTGACAGGAGATGTTAAGTGTCTTTTTCTGAATCGGGTCCTAATACACCACTCTGATGAATGATGAGCTCTGTGGTTCTGTTCATTCAAGTGGACAGACTATTAAATCTTCATGATCAAAGAGAAGCCATGTAGGTGTTAGTCAGAATAATTAAAATAATGTGAATGCAGGAAGGGAAATGTGGGAAATTATTGAATAGAATTTTCAGATAACAAAAAAGGTCTACAGCATACAGTCTTTTTCTAATGATGCATTTAAGAAAAATTGTTTTTTTAGAAGAAGAAAATTCCAGGTACAGAGAAATGTTTAATGATATACATTAAGCTGAATCATCACATTTCTTCAGCCTATGACTGACTTCATCCACTTTACAAAAAAAGGAGAGGCTTTTTGGGTCTCCCTCTATGTTAAATTTTCACACACTGCACCAAAAGCATTATAAAGTTGACAGCTTTTTTTATCAGTCCTAAATAAAATATGGATTAAAATATTTATATAGCAGCAAGCCATTCGTGGCCAAAAAAAATTAATATATATCCTGCACGTGAATTTTATTCCTTTTTTTTATAGTTTGCCAAGAGAACGATTAGCAATTCAAGAAACATTTCCCAATAATTCAGGTAGAAGAACAAATACAAAACATCTACAAAAAAAGTTCTCAGTAATTCAGTATTCAGCAGCAGAACTTTATGGTGAAAAATGTAGCTGCAAAAGAATAGCAGTGAAGAAATAGCTGAACACAGATAGAGATAAAAAAAAAATGTTGGCATCGCTTTTATAGCTTTATGAATTACTTATTTTTTAAGTTAAAAGCATAACTAAGCTTTTAGTTAAAAACATTCTGTTCAATCGTATTTCTCCTATTGCTTGCAGTTTTACAGAACTGTAAAATAAATAGCTCTGAAATCTGTGTGCCTAGTTCCATTTCTATCTATTTAAGTTTTCTCTTATGCAACAGTCTCACATGTGGCTTCATCTTTGCTAACTTGTTTTCCGAATTCTTTCTTTTACTTACTTTCTTTCAGGAGCTTCTACTACCATTACATAAAATGTTTTCATTATAGTTATGACCTCACAGAGAACTCCAGGCTTGACTGTGCCATATGAACAAAACAAAGAGTAACACAAAATTTGTTGTGAAGGTTTGTAATTTACATCTTCCATGTCAGTTATCCACTTTGATGGTAACACCCTTTGAATGCACCACTCCTTATCACCGTTGAATAATCCTCCCATGAGGGATGACATCTCCACCCTGAATCTCAGCCCATTATGCTCCTCTTCAGTCAAAACTACATCTTCAGATTTCCAGTCATGGAATCAATTCTAGGAAAATAGCTCTAGTTCTCTCATGTAGTGCTGTGGTTTACCACTGGCTCCAGCACTTTGCTGAGTTCATGACCACATTGGTTCTGCTTTTGATGAGAACAATATTTATATCTTAATTACATACAAACTCCACAATTTCAGTTCCCTCTTGTGTGATCTTTACAAATCCTTTCCAGATCGAGGGTGTGAAAAGAATGCAAGAGCCAGCCAGGAATAAAGTTGGCAGTACTCTTACAATATTTTGTTGCTTTCAAGAGCTTTGCATTTATTTTCAAACCTCATTTCAAATTATGCCAAAGTATCATATGCAGATGTAACAGGCTGCATCTTCCACAATCTCCAAAAACGTTAACACTATTTCAGTAAATTTATTTTCTCCTTTACGTTATGTCTAGAAGCAACTTCTCCCCCCCATTTGCCACTAATACCTAACATGTCTAATTATGCATCCTATCTCCTTTGAGGTATGACTGTCTTGTCAATCCTTCCTGCAACCTTGATGTCTCTTTAAATGAACTATGGCAACTAAGCTCTCTGATGTGATCTTCTTGCATATTACACCCTGTAATCTCTTACTCCTCTCCACCATAACAAGCCCAGCAGCACAGCCAAGAAAGGAAAAATATCCCTCCTCCTTTCAGAGGGAGGCTAGCTAACCCAGCGCTTCTTAAAGGAATACTACACTAACAGTATACAAAATTAAGGATAGGCAGAATAAATGTTCTTAGGGCATATAAGCTTTGTCTGATCCTCTGCTGTCACTACTGTACGGTTTGTGAATTTCAGTTCTCTTCAAAAATTTTGTAGGCAACCTCAATCTTAATCGATCATCTTTCAAGTGCCTCACAAACATTAGTTTATCTTACAATCAACATTCACCTATCCACACAGTGAGATCTAAAAATGCCAAAAGAAATTTTCATTTAAAAAAAAGAGTACATGGCTCCATTACCAAGTATGACAACAATGCTGCCTTTAACAACTTCTCACAGGGTAGAATATGCAATCTTCTCTGTAAATGTTCTACATCAGCAGAATATGGGCAGCTTCACTTTGCACGCTTTCCCTAGGCGCGCCAGCATGACCGACAGCAAGAACTGAAGCGTGTCCAAAGAAGGGCAACAAAGCTGGTGAAGGGTCTAGAGAACAAGTCTTATGAGGAGCAGCTGAAGGAACTGACATTGTTTAGCCTGGAGAAAAGGAAGCTCTGGAGAAACCTTATCACCCCCTCCAACTACCTGAAAGGAGGTTATAGCAAGATGGGGATTGGTCTGTTTTCCCAAGTAACAAACAACTGGATAAGACAAAATGGCCTCAAGGTGCACCAGGGGAGGTTTAGAGTGGTCATTAGGAAAAACTTCTTCACTGAACGGCTTGTCAAGCACTGGAACAGGGTGCCCAGGGAAGCGGGGGAGCCACCATCCCTAGAGCCATATAAAATATGTGTTGATGTGGTGCTTAGGGACATGGTTTAGTAGTGACCTGGCAGTGCTGGGTTAATGGCCATACTTGATGGTCTTAAAGATCTCCTCCAGCCAAAACGATTCTATTAATTTCCCAGTCATCTTCTCAGGTAATACAGGTGGAGTTACCTTCATGGTTTCTGCAAAGTCAGAGAAGTTAAGTACCATGAATAAAAACTGAGAATCTGGTTATCAGATTTTCAGCATGAAACTTATATTCCAAATTAAGAATTAGTTAAAAAAAAAAAAAGTGAATAACACATTCTTTATATTCTTTGGCAAAGAAGCATGAAAGCAACCTAACTATAGTACAGGATACATCTTGCTGTTTGAAAGAATAAAAGAAAATACAGGAGTTGAACCTGCTAGACATGACAAGGAAATTCAATACACATTTACAGCTCAGTTGTGAGCCCTGTTCAAGAGATTGCAAACTCTCATGCATAACACATATGCACACTGACAAATACTCAAGGAACCATTTAAAGTCTTCGGCTGATCTACTCCTGTTGTTTGATCTTCACCTGAATCATGACACTGTACTCTAGAAACAGTAATTATTCACATAGCAACAAATATTGTATCAAAAATTTTGGCAATTAGTTTAGCTAAAAAAATAAACATCTATTTAGCAGAACATCTCACACAACACCATGTTCAAGTGTAAATGTTATGCTTAACTTGAAATAGAAGTGCTACTTACAGGACTTCAGAATTGCTTAATGGAACAGAAATATGATTATCTGATTCACTTTCTTACAGTCAAGCTCACTATTTTCCTGAGACCATTGGTCTTTGGAGAACTTCAGTAAATAAGATACCATGCTCAGAGACTGACTACACAAAGATGTATGTGCTCAGTCCCTACTTTGAAAGGAAGCTATGAGAACTATCCAGCACACTTTCTCAGATGTATTAAAATTCCATAGTAGAGAGCTTATTTAACTGCAAAAATGAAACTCCTCTGGTTTTCACATGAAACTATGTAGAACATTGACACATCTGAGAGAACATATATATAAAAAAAAATTAATAACCTACATAAAGCATTTTTACATTAAAAGTGACTGTCTACACAACATTTAACATTAAACTTTTTTTTTATGTTAAAAATGTATATAAATAAAGGCTTGTCCTAGCACCATTAGAAACATCTATGTAGACACAACCCCAAAATCTCATAGCTAAGGCAGATCTATCACAGTCAGAAAACAAAATTAAATATAATAGAAATTCTACAACATATTATCCTTGTAGAGTTCAAAACATGACTGTAAGTGTACATTATAAAATAAACTCTAATTTCATATCAGCCCTTACCTTAGCAACTGCAAATTAAATTCCACATCACCCTTGTGTAATGAATAGGACCCACAGGAACCTTATAAGGTTTAGTTCACTAATAAGGACAACTCAAAGGAAACAAATGCCAAATTAGCATTCAGAGTTTCAAGAATTCCCCAATGCCACAGAAAGAAAGAAAAACATCCAAGATCTTTAAACAACTTAAGAGGAGCTCCATGCTCAGTTACTGCTTTCTAGGAGAGAAGGCTCTTGGGCATCCTACAAGTGGAAAAGGACTTATTATTAAGCAGGCCCTCCATTCCATCTAACACTGGCAGTCCCTTGAAAATCTTGTTGATGATGGAGGTATGTATATTTTGTACATAAACTGGGGCACTGCTCTTCTAATTTACACTTTAATGTTCTACACATCATGTGACTGATCAGTACACCACTGAACCTGAAGAAGGCTCAGAGGACATATGGGAGTAGTCCGTGCTTTTGAATGTCAGCAAAGAATCTAGCAAGTGACTGCCCACAGCTGCTGCAAAGGAACCCAGATCTATCTCAACATAAAGAGGAACAGAGGGTGGGCTTCATTTTAGATAAACAGCTGCAACAGGAGCTTGGGGGGAACAAACCAGGACAGCTGACCCGAACCGACCAAAGGGATATTGCATACCATATGACATCAGCTCAACTCAAGCTAGTAGAAAGGGGGAGGAGGCAGGGGCTACAACTTGGTCCTCCAGAGCAATCGCTACATGTTTTGGAGCCCTGCTTCCCAAGAAGGCGCCAGACATTGCCTGCTCATGGGAAGTAGAGAATAAACCTTGGGGATTTTTCCCTTCTCTTCCACACATGGCATTGCTTGCCTTTGCTCTCTAATTAAACTGCTCTTGTTTTTATCCACAAGGGTTTTGTCTCCATCTTATTTTCTTTTCCCTTTTTGCTCTGCAGAGGAGGGAGAGGAAAAGAGGGCAGTGATAGAGTGGTTTGGTGGGCATCTCTTGCTCAACCAGGGTTAACCCACAACAACTGCTGTTATCACTCTGCTAATGCAAAATCCAGTGTAAAATCAAATATCTTCCAGTAAATTTCATAATAAATATTAAATAAGTCTTATGTGGAACATCTAAAAGAACTCGGTCAGAGAAGACTGGACTCAAAAGAACACAAAATTCAGTCCTTTAGTACTGAAACTTAAACTGTATTTACAAGTAAAAAGACTGACTTGAGTTCTGCTAGTGGTAGGCTTTGCAGTTTAAAGAAGCCAGAAATCTCTTGAATAAGATCCAAACCTCCAAATTAGAAGCATATGTTTAAATCAAGTTCAAACACCCTTCAATGGATACACTTTGACAACATACCATACTTGGATTCAAACATCTTATCCATATATCATTAAATATATCATTGATTTCTGTATGTTTTGGTAGTAACTATGTGGAGTGGCCTTCACAAAATGAGAGTATATTTTTGCATCTTATAGCCTCCCAAGGAGAGCTTATCATGCAAGTCTGTTAGCATTCACATTTTTTTTTAAAGTACTCTTATATTAATGAAGCCTGTTTCTACTAATGTCTGTTATGTTTCTGGCTATAATTCTATTACATATTCATGCTGAAGTCTAAAACAGATCAATATCAGCCGGCAAAAAAAGTATTAATGGATTAATGCAGGGTTACACATTTAAAAACATCTCCTCTCACTGCCATCCCCAACAGTGGTCACAGATCTCAATTCTCCATGAATCACCAGGGCATTTTTACTTCACTGCACGTATAATGTTTTGTTGTAATGTTACTTTACCAGACACAATTCATAATAAGGTTAAATATTTTGCTTCCTAAGGGCATAATGGGAATGCTCTTTTTTCCAAGAGAAAAGCAAAAACACTTGATGAACCAATTAATTACTTTAAATACATGCCTAACAGTTTTTATAAGCCCTACTGTACCATATAATAATTCAGCCATAGTGGTACTGATACTATAAGGTGATTAGCAATGCCAAACTCCATACTAGTTCCTGCTATCAAATTTGTATCTGAAAAGAATATTTATATAGGATTAATCTCTCTGTTGCAATTTCAGATATACCAGTTCTCATTAATGTGATTGTTTATATGCATCCGTATTCCTTTACATATTTTAGCAAAGTGAAACAATTCATTAAAACAAACTGTGCTGACAAAAAAAGGAAATTATAGCCCACATTCTGTTTTGGTACAAAGGAAACTTCTCCTGTAACAAAGTATTTATAAATAGTTATTGTTCTGCTTTCCAAGAGGGTAAATGAATGAAATAAATATTTTCACAAATGTTATTCGTTTAATACTTTGTGGCAAAGTATTAAAGTTTGCTCCAAACCTCACTGTTATTGCTTTGAATTTTTTTTTGCTTACTCAGTTAAAGTCAAATTCTCGGGCAGAAAACATTTGGGCCATTTGCAGAATGGGCTGTTGCCAGTATTTGCTGATTTAACCCAGCAGATGTGAAAAGCCATAGACACTAATACAGTACAATTTGCTTTTGCCAATCTCAACAATGATTTTGCTGCTTGGGGTTATGTTCCACTGATGTTTCCTGGCTTTGTACAGCAGCATTCTCTGCTATGAAGAGCATAGCAGCATCTGTTATTTTTCAGGTAGTTGAGCATAATCTCAGCCCTGGGAGGCATTATCTATAGTTTCAAATGTCCTGGAGGAACTAATAATAATAATAAAAAAAAGGCAGCCAGGGAAAAAGACTTGCAACTTCAGAACGTTATTGTTCCTGCAGTATATCGGCAAACCCAGTTTGAGAAGTTGAGTTTCTATTATTCAGTAATGAAAGACATAGATTTCATAAAAAAATTATGAAATTGTAAACTTTCTTTATTTCCTGTACTGTATAATAATTGTAATTTCTTGTATGATACTGTACAGTAACAGTATTGTAAAGTATGTATATGTTTTTGGTTAGAGAGTCTAATTACTGAATTATCAATTAATACTTCAATACTCATAAAAACTGTATGTAAAGATAGCCATACTAAATCATAGCTCTAGGCGCAAAGCCCAAGATGATCTGGGTTAAATCACAGTTAGCTCACAAAAGAAACTAATGGTGTGCTTTATTTTAAAAAGTAAAATATCAAAGAAGTGCAAAATATCAGACATGGCAGATCTTGAAACATTTTGAAAGGTCGGAAAAGTTCAGAGTTCAAAAGATTTTTAAAAAGACTATTCGTCAGCATTGAAATATGCATTCAGATGTTGGGATATTCTGATTTTTCTTGAAAATATCATTAGAGTCTTGTAATGAAATTCATGTTTGTTTTGTGACTGAACCATGCATTGCATTTGCTGCACTCTGCTAAACATAATTTGTACTTTCACTGTGATTTAAGTACATTGCTGTATCACTCTGCTAAATTGAAATCCCATGGAACTTCAAATAATTTCAAGTAAGTAAATTCTGTGTTTTTCATTAAACTCTCCACATGTGAAATATCTAAAAGAATCTGGTCAGAGTGTACTAACTAAAACAGTCCACAGGATATTCCTGAGGGTGACTAGTAGCCGTTAAAGCAGTAATTATTACTTTGGCAAAAACGTGTTTTCTGATTTGGTCTCAGTCACAAATAAGAATATAGTAGAGAAAACTTGCATTGTGGTTAAGAACACTGGCTGCAGACAGACCACTATCTTTCAGAAGAGGAGATAGAATTACTATAAATACTAGCAAAAGCTGGAAACTTGTCATCAGTATAACTTCGAAAAGGATGGATGGAAAAAACATAATGAGGATATTCCATGGGCAGCAGAACAAAGCACTGGTCCCCCAGATATTCAGATTTAATTTTAAAAATTGAGGGGTTCTCACAAGTTGAAGAAAGGAGAGAAAAGCAGGGCTTCACAATTTGCTGAGTATTTACTTGTGAGAGGTTGTGCAGAAGGTAAAGGAGAAACGAACACAAAGCATTCTAAAACATGAGAAATAAACAGTTATAAAAGATAATGTACAAGCAATGTACACAGATAATTGAAGTAAGTTCTTACTCAAAGTTGCAGCCTCAAATCATATGTGATGTTCATCCAGACGCAAATTGTTTACTCAGGTCTACTGAAATAAATCTCATTCGAGTGATGGTCATACACATACTAAGGACAACAAATGATCAAGAGGTTTTTTGGGTTTTTTTTGACACTGAGCCCTTTCAGGGTGATGATTCAGGTGACTCATGAGAAGAAAGTATTATGAAAGTGTTTTCCTCCACGGCAAAAACCAACCAACCAAATCAAGCAATGGGCCTGAACCAGTTGGAACCCACATAGTCTTTCTCAGAGAATGAAAACATCCAGCATTGTGACAGTGAGCATGTTACAAGCACCAGTAAAGTAATTCACATTTGTATTATGACTGAATTATACATTGCAATTGTTACATTCTCTTAAATGTAATTTGTACTTGTATTATAATTTGAGTGCACATTGTATCACCCTGCTCAATCAAAATACCATGTAACTTCAACTGACTTTAAATAAGTAAATTTTCTCTTATGCATTTTATTTTCCGTATGTGGAATATCTAAAAGGACCCTGTCAGACTGTATTGTACTTTCCTTTAACAAATGGCATAGTCTTTAAAACTAGTTTTACAATACTATGGAGTTGACATAATTTTTAAGACTACCATTTTTGTCTGCTTTTTAATTCTTGCAACAAAATTTTCTCTACATCAAACAGTGGATCATAAAATATCCCAAAAATCTAAGGGGCAAAAACTAATCTATCATCCACTGAATTCTCTAAATAGCTGCACAACTTTTGTGAATATGGAATGAAGAATTGAGCCCTAATAGTTAAGGCTCACTAACTGCTTACCTAAGCTAAAGCACAAGCAATAAATTCTTAGTGATACTAGAAGACATGAACTAGGCAGTCACTCTGGAAATACAGATACATATTATGTCCCAAAACTTAGCTCAAAGGTGAGCCACTAGTTAAGCAACTGTATTTAAAATGAAGACATGAGGCCACAGAAAGGGATATGTCCCTACACTTGTACAAACTGCCAACGTGAAATATGTTTTCATACATATTTCAAGCATAGCATGCTTGCGCTATTATTTCCACTTTTACATAGGTGTACATTATAGCAACTCCAGTGATTGCAGCTGTCTTTACACTGCGTAAGTACAAAGAGTATCTACTGTATTTATAATTTAGTTCAAAAAGGCATCTCAACTAAATCAAAATGGAAAGCAAAAAAAACCTGCTGGAATTTACTGCATAGCCTATCAGCAAAAAACATAGTTGTCAGTGCAAAACTGCTACCAGAATAGACTGCAGGCTGAAGACTGGTACATATCTGCTCTCTTCAAAGCTTTAATTCACAGCACAGTATAAGACATCACCAGATGCTTTCTCCACTCGATTCCAGTATGTAATTTTTTACAGTTTTTAATGAACAAAATTTTTACTTACCATTCCAATTCAATTTGTTTGTGGTCAATACTTACCAGCTAGAAGAAATTATTAGCTAAAATTAGATTGGAATTGTTAGGAACTGCAATTGCCATCCACACCCATGCTTACTGATTTACTAGTGAGACACTATAGTTTGCCGTGTATTTTCAAGAGCTTACTAAAGCTCATTTAAGTCAACCAGCTCCAGATGTAGAATATGTGTTTCAATTTGCATTTACCTCACATAATTAAGGGTTATTTAAACCTGAAGGTCTGATCATGTATATCTTCATCCCAATATTTGGTACATATTGATATCACCAATGCAAACT
This sequence comes from Merops nubicus, assembly GCF_000691845.1. Taxonomy (NCBI): domain Eukaryota; kingdom Metazoa; phylum Chordata; class Aves; order Coraciiformes; family Meropidae; genus Merops; species Merops nubicus. The sequence goes on from NW_008631499.1 coordinate 16,377, forward strand.
TACTGTATCATAAAAGTTTCAATGAAATACATATGGTTCTCTACATAAAAGACAAAAGCTATATTTTATTATCTCTTCCTTTTTACTTAATAATAATATTTCATGTACCTCTGGAAACCTAAGGGATGAGCCCTTAAACACAGTACTGGAGTGGTCACTACCTTTGCCAGTCACTCACTGGAGCTAACAAACATGTATTATATTATCTGTGTAAAAGCATGGGCGTACTAGGCTTTTTCTCCCCAGTTTTCTTTCTGACTTCTAAGAATTTTCCAAGCTAGCAAGCAACTATTACTGTTTTCTAAACACTCTACAAAACTTGTCCAACCTGCTTGTCATTATATGCAGCTGTACACAAAACAAAAAATACAGAAAACTCTCCCCATCTTGAGGAATCTCTTCCCTATGAAAATAAAGAGTCACTGAGATATGACATAATTATGTGGTACTTCTTCCTTATTCTAGAAATTAAAATGTATTTTCATTGACCATACTGGTGAGCACTATACAGTCAAATAAATAGCCAAGTGTTACACTGTAAGAGTGTTTCAGAAATATTACAAAGCAGATTCACACACGTATTCTCATTTCATGCTACTCTAGAGACAAAAAAAAAAAAAAGTACGAAGTGGATGAAATGTATTTTATGGTTATTTTATATCTCTTAGACAGAACAAATCTAACCTATGTCAATATACTACTCCTGTATAAGTGCCTCTGGGCAAAACACAAGTGAAATTTTGAGGAACCAGGTTACTTGAATGCTTCCGGTTAAGATTGTGCTGAAGTATTCCACTGAATCAAGGCCTTCGGTAGCTACTTATCTTCATAAATTAAGTATAGAAGATACAAAACAGAATTACTTGATCACAGGTACAAATTGACGTGACAAATCAATGCCTGAATTGAATTATAAACTAATAGCTTCAGGCTACAGTTCCTGTACAGATGACTAAAAAAAATATCCCATAAACACTCCGTAGACGAGACAACAGTTGCACTCAAACTCCCTCAAGGATCAATTTCTTGAGTGTAATTATTTTGTACATTTAAAAAAATATATATTACACACACTTCTCAATCAAGAAAAAGCATTTAGTAAAACCCTGTTGGCATTAATATCAAGTCACTTCCAATAGTGATGGTTAACAAATCAGCTTCAGATTTTGAAAAAGGTAATGATAACTCTACGGGCTATAATTTTTTTTCTTAATTCAGAAAAAAATAACTACTGCTATGATACCTTGGAACTAGGATAGTTTATTAGGCAATCCTCTATATCAATGCCTCAGGGAAATAATCCTCGTTAAATGCAAGTCATGTATTTTCTGTGTTTCTCTTTGGATCATTATTATAGAAACAGAAGTTCAACTCTGGAAGATAACCTTACAGCAGACACATCTGTCTCCTTGGCAAATGTCATATCCAGTTTGCCTACCAACTCCATAGCTACCCTTGAGAAGGTTATTGAAAGGCTGCACTAATGCAGTAGGAAATCCATTTTCATTTTGGCACACTTGATAATGGTAGATTATACATGCCTCTATATCCGAGACCCCAGTTCTATCTTCTCCCTTAAGAGGTATAATATCGTATTTTAAAGCTAAGAAAGCTGTGCAATTAGAGTTGAAAGGTTCACCTAGAGGACAATGAGTCTTAATGATCACTAGATACACCACTGTCCAGCAAATGAGGCATAAAAGTTAGAGAAACTGGTTTGTATTCTCCTCTTGAATCAAAATAATGGCTCCTCTTAGATCCTGGCATTTGTAGGTGTCCACTCTAAGGCAGAGAAGCGCTGTTTGTGAAAGATGTTAAGGGACAAGAGCCACCACCAGTGGCAATATTCAGAGTTGCCAGTCCTTGCTATTTCTGGCGACCAGCTGCTAGCCCACAAGGTTGACAAGAGTACTGGACAATCAATAAGAATTTAGTTTTGACTTTTCAACACCTCCCTTTCCTAAATATCTACTAAAGATTCTACCACAATTTTGTACTTTTTTTTCAAGTCTTCACTATAACTTTTTATTAATTATGGTAATCAAATCTTCAAAACTGAGTTTAAACAAATCAGAAACAACGTAAGTACCAGAGGAAAGCCGAGAAAACATTTTTCTAGCATATTGATACTGTTGCAAGTGGTAGATATGACTAGTCTCTTCCAAAGCTACATGATGAAGTATAAAAAATGCAAATTCTGTACTTGATTAACTCATACTCATACAGAGCAAGGTATTCTTAAGGAAGTAAAACTCCACTCAAAAACCAGATCAATACAGTATGGGAGTGAAAGTAATACTGCAAGCTACAATACTAACATGGCATAACACACATGCTTTACCAATTGGTTAAGAAATTCTTCTCTACCTCCTAAGTAACATCAGAAAAAAAGAGAGCTAACATTTCTTTCCGAAATGAGTAAGAGTCTTTAAGCATAATCTGGCCTTTTGAGCTCTGAAGCAAAAGAATCATAATTACAACTACAAGTGTAATTTTCCCCTATTTTAACATACTTACTTATGACATTACTGAAGGTGCCTTATTATATATGAAGGTGCTTGATTATTAGTATCAGATCAAGCACATCTCACAAGATGCTGAGAGTGAACATAAAAACTGAAGAAGCTTTATTTTATGTCATAGCAGAAGGAAAACTACAGCTGTAAAACTAGCAATTTTCACTAATCAAACTCTTGTCCAAGCCACTCCTTCCATTCACAAGAATTTTCTGTTTCCTAATCTTACAAAGTAATGAAATAAAAATGACTTTGAACTTCTGAATCATATATAAACCACCAAAAATGTATACGAAGAAAGCGATACTGAATTCAATCTATGCACTATTATTATATCATTTGGAGCAATGGGAAATTTTAGTAAACTTGAATCTAAAAACAGTTTCTAATGTTGCGTGCCCAAACACTGCTGGAAAGAAAACTCTGGGACCAATCCATGTGCATTCAAAGTCAGTACACTCGCTCCTTCTGCTGAATTTGCTTTTTTTATTGCTTAAGTGAGCAGAAATATAACTGCATTAAATACAAAAGAATAATATTACCATAATATACTGCATGGAGCATAAGACCAAGGTTCATTATGTAAAAATTACCAGTATTCTGAGTGTGACACACAGCTCACACTGTACTGCTACACTTATTTTTCTAAACTTGCAGCCTGAACTATAATTTCTGGGATTGAAGTCCCCCATCTTTCTCACTGATCAGTGCTTTAGGCATTAGTTCCACAAAAACAATCATAATATGGGAGAATCAGATGTCAGACATACATGGAGAAAGGCTCCAGGAGCAGTGAAAAAAAAAAAAAAAAAAAACAATTAACACAAATACACCTCAAAGAAACAATTAACCCAGGCATATTTCTGTCGGAAAAGTATTCAGACCATAAAGAAACATATGCATACAGAAGCATATGCAATGATAAAAAGGGAACACAAAACTCTATGCCAAGAGATCCTGTGCAAAAAATCAATTTCCATTGAAGGACTCTATATTAATATCACATCCAGAAAGTGTCTGTGAAGATTTAAGCATGCTGTCTAGTATGATAGCATTCTATTTACAAAATCATGATTCTGAAATATCTGAAACTGTCAAAGAATGCTGCCTTCATATTATTAATGGTCTCTGATCACCTCCATTCACAGAAACTTTCTAATTCCTAGTATCTGAAAGACCTAAAATATATTAATTTCAATATAAATTATCTGTATTTGAAATGGTTACAGACTGAAGTCCTAATTTTTTCATTTTTCATAACAGCACTAGCTCATATCTTCTTCCTCCATTTTGTTTACATTTATGGTTTTACTGGATCCAGAAATACAAACTGATGTATCAATGCACAAATTCTCCTTGTAAAGAAACAGATGAATCCAAAAACTGTGGTACTGAAAGACTGTAATATTAAAGCCATTACCAGCATAATTTTTGTTCAGAAAAATATGGGGAAAAAGAATTAAGTATGCATGCTCAATTACATTTCTGATAACTCCAGAATATGGATGAAGCATCTTCATAAAGAGAAGGACAGTCATTAGGGCATTGTTACTGATTACTCCCATGATACCTGACAAAAACATTCCTGAACGTGATCAGAAAAATCTCTTTTGACTGGCATCTAGACAGAGATCTTCAGCTCACATGCTAGCATGTGCCAGGGAAGCTAATGAGGTTTCAGTTTTTCAGTCTCTCTCAGCAGTTCTTCAGTCTCTGTCTTGGATGTAACATTCTGCTCTCCCAAAATCTATTGTTTCTCTTCTGGTGTTCTCAGAAAAGCATGCTGATAAATTAGATCACAATGAAAAACCAACACATGATAATAATATCAAATTCCAGTTGCAGCTAGGAAATACCTGTAACTTCCATGTCCAATAAAATTCTCAATAACTTCCTTCAATCATTAAGCAGACAGATGCTTAATAGCTACTTGAAACGATTCTAAGACAACTGCTTTCTTTCCTAACAAAAATACACCATTATCTACAAGAAGGACAATCATCACGTAAAGAAGAAAGACTGGAAGGTATATGACTTGTTGTTGGGATATTCCTATTTTCACATAAAATTAAGACACAGGAAGCTGACAAATTACTGGATGAGATGGCAAACAAAGAGCAGAGTCCTTGAGATTAACAAACCACTGCCATCACACTATCATCTAGTCAGATTATAGCATACACAATCCATGCTTAAATAGGAATTTTACACTACGTTTCAATGGTAACATTGAAAATCCATCAGCAGGGAAAGGAATATAATCTCTAATTAAAAAGTCATTTTACCACAACCTACCACATATTTAAATCTTTCATTATTTTACTAGCTGAATCTTAATATAAAACTTTTTGTGCAAATTAAGATAACACTTTCTGAAATATGCTCTGTCTAGCCCTGAAGGTATCCAAACATCATCACATATGGTACAGATCATGGGCCTATGCTGTCTCTGATTTTCAGAAAGATGCTTAACAGCTAATTGAAGGATCATGCTTGGCAAGACTGCAGCTCAGATAAAGACAGAGAGAGTATGGCTTTTCCAGACTAGTGAGAGAGACGACAGAAAACAACGTGTACAGGTTTGGAACAAGGAGGGCAATGTGTTGATCATAGAATCATAGAATCATTT
>NW_008631500.1:0-40262 GCF_000691845.1 Merops nubicus
TTGTGGGTGTCACTAGATGGCAAAGCCCATCACTCGGCTTCTAATGGCACATTCCTACAGCTTTCAATATTTGGATTTCAATTAAGCTGTAAATTCCTGGGTTCCTCACTGGCTATCTCTGGGGTAATTACAAAATCAATGTCCTTTAAAACAAACAAAGAAAGATTATAGGTTAATGATATGAACAATTGACCCATCTTAATACAGTCCATGTTTGGGATGATGATATAAATTTAACCTTTGACTTGAAAATAATTTAAGGGCTGGAAGACTGAGTAGCCTCCAAAAATGCAATATTTGGTGTTACCAGTGACCTAAAGGTCTGAACCACATTCTTTGGAGCAAAGGCAGTCAGAGAGCTCAAGCTCCTCAAGCTGGGAAGTTTTGCATTACCAATACAAAGCAAAAGACCCCAGCCTAGATGGTTAATCTCCAGCTCGTTGACGTGTTAAAGTTATCGACAGCAGAAGATGAAAAGGCAAACTCACCATCACCAGATAACCTGGGAAGCAACCTGCAGAAATCCCAGCATGAAAAGTCTGCAGAGGCTGTGTCCTGCCATTATTTAAACCATCTGGGCTGAAAACAGGTTTTAACAAACTGCTACTTTATTGTGTAAGAATAATTGAAAACATTAATAATATGGAATCCACCTACTCAAGAGATCAAACCACATCCTCAGCAATTCCTGGAGTCTGCAAGGAACCCCTCCCCTCCCAGCTTGGGGCCTTCCCACCTTCAGTGTGGGACTGAATGTCTCCTCTGGCTCCAAAGTTGATATCCAACACAGGGCCATGATTGCCAGTTACCCCAATTTTAAAATGCACATAGAAAGGCACACACAGAGGTGAGATCTATAGAAATATATACACGTAGGAACAAAAGAGAGCAGCTCATCCTCCAACTACTGCTAGGAATGACAGATTGCTCAGAAATGGCAGACTCCTACAGTGTGCATCTCCAAGTTGTTTTGTGTTTGTTTCTGTATTTTCCACTAAAGGTTCCCCTTCGTAATATAATTTACTGTAGGAAGCTATATATCTACTGGTTGTTAAAGCTCTTGGAAAGGAAGACATAAGCAATTGTTATGTCAAGTCAGTGTTCAACTGGAAAATTTTGGCTTTTCCCAGAAAAATAAAAGGGGGTAGGGGTGGGGTGGGTTACACAGCTTGTGGTAAATTGTTCTCCAGGAAATTAAATCTCTGTAACACCTTCATCCTATTACTCTACTTGCCAATTATTTCCTTCCCCGTGATTACAAGGTGCTCAGAGAAACGAACCAAGCTGCAAAGACAACGTGCCTGCTATACGTGATACCCACCACTACCCTGCTCGTGGCAAGCCAAAGCCCTCATGTTTCAAGAACTGCACCTTTTTTTTTCCTTTTCATAATCACTGCCTGCTGGGACAGTCAAGCGTGCCAAACCCTTCTCGCTCCCCACTGCTGCAGATGGCCAAGGGGCACCAGCGGTATGATACTCTCCTTCCTACCCCAGGACACCTACAGTTGCCAGGTAGACCCTGGACACAGGGGTTTTCCTATGTGGGAGGCACTTTTTTTTCCATAGCAAAACCAAAAGTGGCCCAAGAAATCCAATTATCCCTTAAAACCCATCAGTTTTAATTAATATCTCTGGGGTCAGTGAAAGTAGTACCATCCCCAAATCCAGAGATTATAGATTCAGTGGTGAGCAACCCAGCTGAATCCAGCAATGCCACAACAGAAGCTCAAAGAGCCTTAAGAGGCACTTGGGGTAAAAGATACACCTTTGAAGTAAAATTCTACATGGCCCCTTTAAGGATGTCTACATTGAACCCTTCAGGAAATCACCAGAAATAAACAGCAGAAATAAATGTCAACAACATGGGACCAGTGATCCCAGTGCATCTTTGCTGGATTTGGCTCTAGTGGTCAGGATCTTAGGTGCCCACATCCATACCTATAGGAAAAAAGGCAAACCCAACCTAGCTGTATTACTGACTTGATCTCAGTCTCTCTTTCCCCAGAACATTGCTGCTCAAGAGCATTACTTAAGGACTATTTACTCCTAAGTGCTGGCTTTTGATTTCGTTTGCCCCAGAATTTATTCTGCTGCCCGAGGAAAGGTGGCTCAGGTCACTGAGTGCATGCAGAGCTGTCATGTGGTTATTTGCTGGAAAGAATCATGTCTCTTTAATCTTTCTGCTTTTTTTTCCCCTTTATTTTTTTTTCTTATATTCAGCTCCTTCGCAGGGCTCACTAGAAAAGCCTACCAATAATAATTAAACATGTAAATCGTCTTAGCTAGCCAAAATGAAACAGCTTCTTGAATATACATGATGCACAATCACAGGAGCAGTTTTGAAGGACATGAGCATATCTGACAGTATCTAGAGTTTCTAAGTGCTGTGGCCACTAGGAAAGGAAAAAAAAAGGATCATGAAAATGTATATTCACCCTTTAAGGGTGTATCAAAACTGCCAGAACACCCAGGAGCAAGAGCATTTGGTAGAAAGCCCTCTGAGGACTGAAGGGCTGTGTGGAATGTTCAGAGGGTTAGTTTTTCATCCTCCTGCGGGGCAGCGTGCAGCCCAGGTGAGCAGCGCAGCAGAGGCGGCTCTGGCCGGGCACAGCTCGGCGGCAGCAGCAGGGGCCCGGGCTGGAAGGGCAGGAGAGGAACACTGCTCTGGCTGCAGGCCACGACGCCGTGCCAGCCCCCGAGAGGAAGCACTGCAAACATCTGCTCTGCATTGATGACATGGGCCCGTGTTATGAGAAAGAAATCCTGTAAGCTGGGGTGTCCTTTTAAGTAAAAATAGCATATCGTAGAATCCTAGAATGGCTTAAGCTGGAAAGGACCCTAGAGAACATCTAATCCAACCTCCCTGCCATGGGCAGGGACACCTCTCAACTAGACCAGGTTGCTCATACAACCTGGCCTTGAACACCTCCAGGGAGGGGGCATCCACAGCCTCTCTGGGCAATCTGTTCCAGAGTCTTGCCACCCTCATACCGAAGAGCTTTTTCCTAAAATCTAGTCTAAACCTGCTCTCCTCCAGTTTAAAACCATTTCCCCTCATCCTGTCGCTGTACGCTCTTGTGAAGAGCCCCTCTCCAGCCTTCCTATAAGTTCCCTTCAGTTACTGGAAGGTCCCCCCAGAGTCCTCTCCAGGCTGAACAATCCCAGTGCCCTCAGCCCACCCTCATAGCAGAGATGCTCTAGCCCCTGGCTCATCTTTGTTGCCCTCCTCTGGACTTGTTCTAACAGGTCTATGTCCCTTTTATGGTGGGGACACCAGAACTGGACCTAGTTCTGAGAATCACCTCCCCTGATCTGCTGGTCACGCTCCTCTTGATGCACCCCAGGATGCAGTTGGCCTTTGGGGCTGCATTGAGCGCACTGCCGGCTCATGTTGAGCTTCTTGTCAATCAACGCTCCCAAGTCCTTCTCTTCAGGGCTACTCTCAACCAAATCTTTCTATATCTATAGTATCTTTGATATTAGTGTGTATATAAATGTGGTACTCTCAGCAAGCACATGAAGGTGATGGTATCAAAGTAGCAATGGGTCTCTTCCTCCAGTGCTGTTCCACACAGCCATACAGAGAAGCCTCTGCACACAGGCTAAAGCTAAAATTCTGTAAGCTGTCATTAGACTGATGTCCCATGGCTGACCTGGCACAAACAGATTCACAACTTTTGCTGCTAAAGTAAGTTATTTAAGTATGTGGATTTTTTTCTGTTTGCTCTGTAGGTTTGGAGGCTATGTCAGTCTCATAAGGCCCCACTGCTTGACAGGGGATGAGCCACAGGCAGTGCCAGGATCACAGTGTAACTGGAGCACAAGCATGACTTAAAAAAGCAAGCACCACCTTGATTATGGTTTCATTTCCAAATCATCTTCCCGTAGCATAGTCTACTGTCTGTATTTAGGTATAGGAAAACCTTGTAACTTTAAAGACTAAGTAAGTGGCAAGACTTCTTTCAGAGCAGGAAGGAGGACTGTGCTTAGGGACATGCTTTAGCAGTGGACTTTGTAGAGTTAGGTTAATGGTTGGACTTGATGACCTTAAAGGTCTTTTCCAACCTGAACAATTCTATGATTCTATAACTGCTGAAAGATGCTGATACATACATTTCAGGTGATATCAGAATCACAGGACTACATAACAGTCCAGGTTGGAAGGGACCTCAAGAGATCATCTGGTCCAATCTTTCATAGGAGAGCACAGGTGAGATTATCTAGCATTTTTTTCCAATCCCATCTTGAAAAACTCCAGTGACAGGGACTCTACCACCTCCCTAAGGAGGTTGTTCCACTGATTGATTGTTCTTACTGTAAAAAGTCTCTTTATTTTTTCAGCCTTTTCCCTTGGCATTGCGATTGCAAAGCAAAGGGCTCTTCCATTCTCTTGTCACCCCTGTAGCCCAACCTGCAGAAGAAGACAAGTCCCCTGTGCATGGCATTTATTTTTAGAAATATCTGCACAGCTCTCTTTCAACTGGAGTGTGTGACCATATAAAATATGAAACCTTGTATTTTAAAACAAAACTGAAAGTATCAACCTCAGGTCTTCAGTTTTAAACTTTTCAGTGATGGGGTTTGTTGTTATTCACAGATAGTGAATGTAGAAAGCCACATGGATTCAATTACACAATGTTTTATATGGCCTGTCTCCTAAATTATTTTCCCTTGGGTCAGGATATTATACCGTTACTATAATTTTTCTCCCATTATTTATATTTTTTCAGATTTATTTCAATAATCCTGCAACAGATTTTAAGTTTCTGGCCAGGAGTGGAACTTTTCTGAGAGAAATATTTTGCTGCATTTTGTTAGAAGTGCAATTACAAAAAATATAAACATGCAATTTACATACAATAGATATTAAAAAAGTCAGCGTGTAACTCACTTGAAGTATTTGGCAGGATATTTATCTAAACTGCTTCAATTTAATGCAGATGTGTCCTAACAAATAAAATGTGTTTTGAAATCTGTCATCATCACCAGCCAGACAATCAGTTGTCCATATCTGTAAGTTGCTGCATATTTAGCATTATAAAAAAATGTTGACAGATAACAAGACTATTAATCATTATTCATTTACCTCATGTTCAGCTCTCTAATATACTCCTGGTGATATATTCATCCAGTAAAAGTTAGCAAATGCCTACCCAAAATTTGCAAAACCCCATAATATTCATTACACACAAATAAACAGCATCAATACAGTGAAAAAAAAATGGAATAAAAAGTAAAAGCAAAACAGTCCCTTATCCTACCAGCCTTTTCAATTATTTTCAACTGGGATTGAATATAGGAAAATTATTGGAAGGCCTAAGATATATAGACTACCTTCACTACCTAGAAGCACATGCAATCAGGATCTATGTTGCTGCCTTCACTGACCACAGGTCTGGACCTGCACGACTTCAGCCATGCCAGTCCCCCAGAGCCACTGGAGAGGTCTCCTAATTCTCAAGAGCAGCACAGGATCAGGCAGACAGAGGGGGGCTAACACAGCCTTGCTAAGGTTTTAACACATCCTTTCAACTTGCAATTTAATTGAAATATGAAGATGATAAAAAAAAGGAAACTCAGCAAAACACCTCTGTATTCAAAGCCCACTGAATTCAACACAAGTCTCTGCTCTGTTTCTGGTAGGTTTTGACACGAGTTTGTCTAAGGTTTTAATTCTCAGGCACATTCTCCAGTGTTCTCCTGGACCAACCCCTTCCAGCTCCTGCACGCCCACAGCCTCCCTGTACAGATAGTGGCTGCTCCAGGCAGCCCTGGTCATACCCTGGCCAGTGGGGTTCAGGTGATGTTCTCAGCAGCATCCCCATGCTTGCCTTAAAAATGAAGGGCTTGACGAAGCTGTATTTAATGAAATTGTATTTAAATAGTAACATATGGCCTCTTCTTCTATTGTTCCAACTTTCTGTTATCTCAAAAAACATTGACATTCACATGCTGGCAGCAGTTTTAGAGATTTGGGGTTGTTTCATTTACCAAGACAGAACTTTCATGCAGTTTAACAAAGTTCAGCTGTACAAGGTGTCTGAGTGCAGTGCCTGTGCCATAAGAATCTGCCTCAGGGGTTTTTACAGGTCAGAAGCAAATGCATTTCAGGAATTTCAGTTACTGGCATCATCTGACAAGTGTCCAACTGCTGAGCAAAAAAAAAGGGAAAGGTCATTTTTAGGAATGAAAGAAAAACATTCTTTTGCATGAATTTTTCCTACTGTTGTTCTAAAGTCTCATACCTGCCATGTAAAAACTAAGGCAAATTATTCTTGCAGGAAACCAAACAAGTTTTCCTTAACAAACTTCCACAGACAGATAGTTTTGAGGGTTATTACAGAGCATGTGCACTTCAGTTCAAATCCCAACACATTTGTAGAAAGACCCTTTAAAGACAACGGAGCTGTTTGATCAAAATAAGTTTCCATTCAGGCCTTTACAAAGTCTGACAATGTTTTTTTTTTTTTTGCTCCACATAAACAGCCTGTGCAGCAAGCTGGTCCCACAGAAGCTGACTGTGGCCCTCCTATCCCAAGTGTAGCAAGGGTCTACCCCCCAGCCACAGACAAAATCTGACGTAAAACTGACATAAAGCTCAAATGAAGCTCAGCTGGATGGGAGCACGTCACCCCAGGGCATCATTCATGAGACATCTTTCCAAGATGCAAGCTTACCAACTGATGAGCCTGCTGGGGTCCTGGTGCAGTCAGCAATGATTTAAGGTTGAGGTGCTATCCATGTCTGATGTTGAACACTTCTGAGCAGTGTTTACTGTCTCCTGGTGATGATTTACGGGACTTGATTACTCATTTTTCATTACGACCAAAACCGAGATTAAAATGTTTTAGAGGCAACTGCTTATATTAATCTCTGCAGCAGAGTCTGGGAGCAGACCTGTCACTCAGGGAAGGGATGGTGTCCCAGCTGCCAGCACTGCTACAAGGCAAGACTCATTAAAAGCAAATACCTTCTCATAAGATAGACTGGCGACAAGGAGAATTGTGGCCAGCCAAAGAGCGTTTCTGAACAGTAGCCAACACACACACAAAAGCAGCCAAAATTCACTGACCATCCTCTGCTGATTTCACCTCAGAAATAAAAAAAAGTACTTAAACAATTCCAACACTTTGTGTAAGAATAGCACATGCATTTTAGATATCTGTATTTAAATCACCTGTCTCTTTGCACCTAATAAGGAGCAAATATGAGAGTGCAGCCAGGATTAATAAGATGGGTTGGAGAGAGTTGCTTTGTTGAGGCATCAAGAAAGTTCAGCTCCAAATATGGAGCAGTGAGATGTGGAGAGGTGCAGGCAAGCAGTGGGCAACTTCCCCGCTCCCTCCCAACCTGAGCCATCGCTGGAGACTTTATCTCATCTTTCCAGGGTGAAGAGGCAGGAAAAAGAAAGGGAGAGAACATCAAAGTAACTTCTTACTAGACTTCAAACTGCACAATAATATCCTCTCCATGTGGAGAAAATATAAAAAAAAAAAGCAAAGCCACCAACCCCCAAGTCACTTTGTTATTTTTAAGGGATTTTACAAATACCTGAACAATCACAGTTATTAACAGTGGCTACATTTTAGTGCCTGATCTATGGCAGTAAAAAATGCAGCTCAGAGGGGAGTTGGGTGTGCTGCACATCAAAACTAAATAAATCATAATTACAGACTGCTCTGCTCCCTCGCAAGGGGAGACAAACATTGCTTTCTCTGCCTGTCTGCCCACCCCTCTGCCTGACACCACCTTTTTTTTTTTCATGCCTTAAAATAAAAAAAAAAAAAACAACCCCAAAAGCATTTACTGTAGTAATTTATCGCTGAGGTCAAGAACGTGCTCCGGGGCTGGTAATGGCAAAAAGGAACTACAGTGGGAATACAAACAGATACTTTCCTCTTGAGCTGCTTTGATGTGCCATTCCTAGGAAGAACAGCTTTCTTCCCTTTATAGCTTTGGGCTTGTGAAGACTTCACACTTTTTTTTTAACTTTTTTCTTTTTTTTTATTTTTTTCTCCTAGATATCCTTAAGACAGGACCCTTTCCTGACCTCACGGTAATAACAAACAGGAGAAGAAAAATCCATGTGCTGCCTTATCAAAGCCATCTGCAGAATTTAAGCTTTCATTTAAAACTAAAAATTAAGCTTCTAGCCTTTAAAGGTTCTAGAGATAACCTTCTCTAAGTGAACTGATCCACAGCCATCTTCTATTTCTACTCTCCTTTGTCAGATTTTCTTGAGGTCCATAACTGCTCCTCACAGTCAAACTATTTGGGGAAAAGTCTTTCACAGACAATGTTGGCTTGTCTTTCCCAAGGGAAATAGCATTGGTTTCTCACTGCTGATGTGTAAAGCTGATAAGCAGAAACAAAGCAAGACTTTTGCTGGAATGTCCGTAGACTCACAGGACCAGAACATGGACATCTGTAATATATATGTTTCTAAGCTCAGAGTCCATACATCTCATTATAGTTCATCAAGAGAAAGGACCACTTTTGGGTGGAATTCACCTCACGAGCCTCCCAGGTCTGCAGGCAGAGGGAGGAGCTTCTAGGTGTGACTCCTCAGACACATTTCAGACACTGACCTTAAGGTGAACTGCTCCCAAAGATGCCTAAGGCTGAAGGAAAAAAATGGCCTTGGTGCTCACAGCTCCTACTAGACAGATGGTAGGAAAATGATTAGGGAAGATACGGCAAAAACGACTGCCCCAGATGATGAATGAGCCCCACTGCAGAGATGATTTTTTTCCAAGTTCTCCGTTAATCATGGCAGGGAAAAAATCTCTGCTCCTTTCAAACAGCCACCGCTGTGATATTAACCACAGAAACAAGCCTCCATGGCCAAACTGGTAGAACCAAGCATTCGTTCATCATGTTCAGTCTCCTACCTCCAAATTAGGTCCTTCTTTCCCCAGGGAACACACAAGAAGAAAAAAACTCAACCAAACAAAGAGGGAAACAAAAAGAGACCCAGCACATCCCCAGGTAATTATGTAATGAGAAAGAAAGTGGTGATTCATCTATTCTGACTCTGGTAGACAACAAGTTTGAGAGGAGAAACATAGAACTGATTTTATTTATCAGCAGCGCAGAAAGCCTCAAGTATGAAAAATCTCCTGAAAGCTACACAAGTTATCTTCACTCTCCTCAAGGGCCATCAAAGGCCAGGATGAGTGTGTGGATATATGACTTCAAGATTTTGAGGTCAAGAGCACAAAGTGCAGCTGCCCAGTTAAAGATACATGCTCTTCTTTTTTCAGATATAACTAATCCTTTTTAAAGTCTCCAAGCCGCAGATCCATCACCTTACTTTGCAACCATTCTGATATTTAGTGACTTTTATTAGTAAGTAGCAATCCTATTTCAAAGTAGAAGATTTCTCACATCAACTTTCAGTCACTAGATTTTGTCATACTTTCATCAAGAAAACTATCAAGATGCCAGCCTTCAGTGACACTTCTAAGTGATCCACATGGAGGGATGGAGAGACCAAGCAATCTCTGATAAAAACAAACACATTGAGACCCATGCTTTTGTATCTTTTTGCAGTGACTGGATTATCCTCTGGTCTCTGATTGGTACTGCATTGTCAGCATCAGAATATAATAAAATATTTCTGTTGTGGCCAGTTTGGAGATAGAATCTCCTCTTGTCTTGTTCTTCTATGCACCACAGGACTGAATTACCTCTTTTTGTCCTCCCTTTACAAATAACCTCCTCATGTTTAGGACCCTCACCTATCTTTACATCATCTGCAAAGATTTCATATCATTGTCTAGGGTGCTGCCAAAACACAGCATACGCCCTATAACTGTTCCCAGAAGTATCTGGTGAGAAAATCTCCTCACTGATATCCTCGCCTTAACAATGATGTTTTGACACACATCATGTTTTTTAACCCATCTAGTATGTACTGCTATGTCTACACAAGTTGAATCACACGATCCGCTGGCACCAAGTAGAAATCTAAGCACACTGTGACAGTCGACTTTATATTATCAAACACATTTCTCAATCCTGGATTGGCAGAAGCTATCTTTATAGATGTAGTAGTTTCATAATGGAGTGATATCAAGTGACTTTCTGCTTTACGTAACAAAAAAGATGAAGTATGGAAGAAGTTGCAGAAAAGGGAGGAAAAAGAAAATAGTGCCAAAAAAAGTAGGTGTCAACAACAGTAGGAATTAAGAAGAAAATGCTAGTAAATTCAGAGTGGAATTGAAAATTTTATTCACAGTAAGAGAGAAAAAAATCCATCTTATTAATATGCAAGTTAGTCCATTGTTTCCTAGCCTGAAACTGTCTAAGCTATGTGTGCTATCAACAAGCTGAAAGAATTACTGAGTAATAGATTGTTACCATTATACAGAAAGATGAATAATGGTCCTTTGTGGACTTAAATTCTGTGACATTATAAGACAGAGTAAGCCTATGCTTATGTTAGCACCAGCTGGAGGGGGTCTGTACAGCAACGTAATGGGTTCTGAGGAGCCCCAAGACACACCCTGTGCCTCAGGGGGATGTGCTCCAGCCTGCTCCCATAGCTGCATGGCCACACCACTGGAATGCACCAGATGCCTATCTCCCAGTTCAGTTTTCCAAAGAAGCAGATCTGGGCCCTATGAGGCCACTCCTGAACCAAAGCCCACTCAATGGAGACAAGCTGATTTGCTTCCAAAAATCCCCCTTGATCCAAACATATCTATGCACATACATACAGCCCAAAAAAGGAACGTGATGGCTGGATGCAAAAGGTGAGCAGAAACCATGAAAATGACCAGAATATTTTAAGTTTCAAGAAAAATATTTCTTTCCTAGCGTGACATTTTGAGGCTGACTCCATACTGACAAAATTTAAAGCTCTTACGAATAGACATAAGTAGGACAACATCATTAATGGGCTTAACAGTAACAAAAATGCCTATAAATCCAGCAGGCACTGGGTCTCACCACAGCAGCCACTGCAGAAACAGCCTCAAAGCAGCCTCAAAGGGAGTGAACAGCCTGGTCATCTAGCCTCAAGGTAATAAAATACAGGTACCCCTGCCTGAATCTGTGGGAATTACAGTTCCTTTTGTGTCGTGCATATCCCCCAGGACGTGCCCAAGCAGTCACTCCTCACTCCCCCAGCTCACCACCTCCTGTAATCATTGTATATGAGAGGAACATAGTCTCACCACAAAGCCCTCAATGCAGAAGAGAATGAGGCATAAGACACTTATTTGGACTAAAACTCCTACTACATACAACAGTACTTCCAAACACTTTTTTTCCCCAGCTTTAAGCCAAAGTTTTTTTCTTCTGGTACTCTGTCTGAAATTGTCTGAATTTTAGCCAACATATTTGATGACTTCTATTTTTACCACAAACAAAAAAGGCATGATCCATGGACTGGGGCACACCCCCTCTTTTCTCTTCTTTTTTTTTTTTTTTTTTTTTTGGCTTTCAAGGCAACAATTTTCTTCACTAGATCATATTTGTTTGCTTTAGACTTCAGAAATAAATAGCAGATGACACGATGCTGCAGTTACTTTATGTGTTTGCTTTATCCATTTCTGTATTTATTGTAATGAAAATTTCCATGGGTGACTATTTCCCCAAACACTAATGCCACCACCACCCTATTTAGTACATACCCTGGAAATGATGCATCTCTTGTTTCTGGAGGTAACCCCACACTGTTCCCAAACACTGTGGTCGAGTGTATATACTGTGTTTACAGTATTTAGGGGTCTGTTCCTAATTTTATCTCATTTTAATTCAAAATCTTTGTGAATTTGACAGTGTTCCTTTCATCCAGCCTTCCTTAAAGGATAAGAAAGAAACAGGCCTGTGTTAGAAATGTATTTAAACAATTCTCAAACAATTGCACTGGAAGACAAACAATAAACAACAAAACCCCAAAACAAACAAAACTCAGGTTTGCCTTGTTGCTGCTCTGCAGCATAGCACGCTCTAGAAACCTTCTCTGAAGAAAAGGAAAAATATAATTTTAAAAAATCATAAAAAGCAAAAATCTCAGCACAGAATAACAGCTTCAAGAACCTTCCCACTGAAAGCCACCAACAGCGGCTCTGGCCATCCTCCAGACATGGCTTTCTGCCACAGCAGGTCTGAAGGCTTCACCCAATCACAGCATGGTAGGCATAGGAAGGGACCCCCAGAGATCACCTTGTCCAAGCCCTCTGACAAAGCAGGTTCACCTAGGGCAGGTTGAACCGGAACTTGTCCTGAAGGGTTTTGAAATTTTCCAGAGAAAGAGACTCCACAAACTCTCTGGGCAGTCTGTTCCAGGGCTTTGTCTTCAGGCACCGCTGAAAAGAGACCAGGCCCATCCCCTTGACACCACCCTTCAGATATTTATAAACATTGATAAGATCTCCTGTCAGTCTTCTCCAGGTTAAACACACACAGGTCTCTCAGCCTTTTGTCATAAGAGAGAGTCTCCAGTGCCTTTATCATCTTCATAGCCCTCCATTGGACTCTCTCCAGTTGTTCCCTGTGTCCTTTGAGCTGGGAAGCCCAGAATTTGGCACAGGACTCCAGATGTGGCCTTACCAGGGCAGAGCAGAGGGGGAGGACAACCTCCTTTGACCTTCGGGTCACATTCTTCTTAATGCACCCCATGACACCATTGGCCATCTTAGCCATAATGGTGCACGGCTGTTGATGGTTAGCCTATTGTCCACCAGGACTCCCAGGTCCTTCTCCGTGGAGCTGCTTTCCAGTAAGTCAACCCCTAACCTGTACTTCAACACAAAGCAGTTAAAAGCATGGGAAGAACTACGTCCAGCTGATGGGCAAGGCTCTGGGAAATTTCACAGCAGCTAAACACCTACATGCCCACCTCCCCACCCAGTGGGCTGCTCATAGCAGCAGCCTTCAGGTCCCAGGCTTGTCCTCTAGAGCAAAGAAAAAAATGTGTCCTCTTTCTCTGTCCTCATAAAGCAGAACTGTAAAAGGAGGAGCATAACATAGATGTTTCTCTTCATTCGTGCTTTTGCCCTTCCAGCAAAAGAGATATGTCCACCCTAAGGGTTAAAATAATGAGTGCTACAGTGACAGCATCCTTGGGGCCCAGTCCAAGACCACAAATTTAATTCCTCCAGGAATACATGCATTGAGCAGGAATAAATATTTAAAAACAAAAAGCAAAAATGCTACCAAGCAAAACATTCCCCTGCACGCACACATTGCTCCATGCAGGCAAGGAATGAACCACACAAGATAAATTCTGGTCATCTCACTTAACACCCAAGATCACAGTTAAGAAAGCAGGGAGGCAGCTGAGCCAGATGATCCGACGTTAGATACATTAGAGCACCATCATTAACATCTAATGCAAACACAAAGGGATTCCACCTCAGAAGTATATTTAGATTGGAGGAAATACAGTCTCATTGTATAAAACCTAAGGACATACAATGAGTAACGTGCTGTGAAGTTGTACTTTGTGCAGTATGTGCTTCCATGTTGTATGGCCAGACTAATTTCATCTTACAGCCAATATACAGACTGAGGGGTTTGTGGTGGAGGGAGAAGGAGGGGAGGGAAGGGTTCTGCTCATTTTTTGTTAGGATGTCTAATGGCTTTTGGTGTTAGAAAACTATAAATAACTATATCATCATGAGGTACAGATTAGAACTAAAACGTTCCTTGGAATGTGAAAAACATTCTTAGAAAGCTCTGGTTTGAAGTATGTGGAATAAAGCTGTTATTTGACACATTGCCCAAAGAAGTGGTATTTCACTGAGGAAAGATCCATGCAAGCATTCCTCTCTGAAACAGCAAAGACAACACTTTGCTCTTCAAGGAAAGAAAGATTATTACTATCTCATCTGCAACAAGAGTGATTTTGCTCTTTAATATTCATGTGAGAAGGCAAATAGTTCATCCCTAAGAGTTTGCTTGTTTCTCCATGTAATAATGTCAAGCTTCACAGAAAAATGATTTTGTTGCTAGTGAAGTTTGTTTGCGTGTTAGTGTTTGTTCTCCTTTTTTTAACAAAACCCCTGAAATTGTCAATATTAATTTTCTGCTAAATAATCAGTGATCCTTTATATCATATGCTACAGGGCAAAGCAGCGTTAGGATGGGCTTGCTGAACTTGACTAGGTTCAGTATCAAAGTCTCTGTTGATTCCTTTCCCACTTCCCCCGGTGTGTCCTGCAGCAGGATAATTGGGAAGTCACTAAGCAGTTAAACTGTTTTTCCCAGGATGATAAGTCACAGTAAATATGCTCATAGCAAAACCCCTGATTAAAGTTTTCTTCAGAAATCTTGACAGTGGCAAGTCTTCAAACCTTGACTACTACAGATCCCCTCTACTACTTTGCTGGCCATGCAATGCCATCCCAGAGCAGGAAGATGCACGAACCCTGGTTTTAGCAGCAGAGAATCCCAGCTGGACAGTGTGCTCAAGTCTGTCATTCACATGTGGGAGCAAAGGAGAGCTGAAAGGCAGAGAGGAGCCTCGACAGCTGAATACTTACAAAAAAGAGTGCATTGACTCTGCACTGCTAGACCTGGGATCAGCTTCACAGCTGTTGGCATCAACTACTCTCTTCTTTCTGACAATTCATGCAATGAAAGAGGTTAAATTTTGAAAGCTTTTCAATCCCCACCATCATGAAAAAATATATCCACTGCCTCCAGGAAAAAGACTGAATTTGCAAGAGTATTCTCCAGGGGAGCTGATGTTTCATTGTCCCAAACAAGTGACTACAATGGAAACACCATCAAGCCTCAAGTGTACTCTTACCCCGAGAGGGCTCTTCTGGAGAACCTCACAGCAGCTAACGTATTTATCACCCGCATAACTTCTGTAAAAAAATGTCTTTATCCCTTCCTACAGACATAAGCATGAATCCGTGGGAATACTCCATACCAAACCCACTCTAAGCTCAGGAGGAGCTGCCTATGTACTCTTAAGGGGATTTGCTGAAAATCTTCCAATGTCTCACTTGCAGGGTAAGAAATGGAGCTCGAAGCCCACAGCCCACAGCAGCTTATCCTCTCCAGGGGACATACTGTCCCTTGAGCAACAGCCCGAAGGTGACTGGCAGGGTACAGTCCCTGGGTGCCAAGTACTGCCCACACTGGATAAATCTACCCCAAATCAGTTTGTGGATGCTTTCCACCATACACATGAGTTGAGCAGAGAGGATAACAAAGAGCCACAAGTATCTCATCACCACAGGCAGGGATGTGTCAGGTCCACTCACAAGCTGAGCTAAAAACTGCCTTATTTACTTGGAGACCATATGACAGCTTAGCTGTTCTTCTCCATGCATAGGCTGGAGGACTTCCGACTGGAACAATATTTCAACACCAGGGATGGGCACAGGAGTCCAGTCACATGTAGGAAATTCGCTTTGTCATCCCTATCTCAGCCCTGAGCAGCCTTGCCAAGGCAACACACCCTTTAAAATACCAGTTTTGATGAGGAAATATGAATTTTTGAGGCAAAACCAGAAATATCAGGTAGCACAAGTAAAACCCTCTATCTAGGATGGGTAGTTTATTCCTATGTTATCTGTTTACTCATCGTAATCAAAAAAAGATGAAAAAAAATACAATAAAGACCATAAATAAACACTGTACCAGGTACCAAAGAGTGCTATTGAGTTTGGATCATGCTCAAGGTTCCTTATTTGTAGAAGTACGTGTCAGGTTCTCCATCAAGAAGAAATAATTGTTTACACTGTATCTCTACTGGACTGTCAGATCTTAGGCTTTCTCTGAACTGAAAACACCATGTACATACAGCATGCAGCCAGTTGAAACGTCATCTATCAGCCATGTGTGATACCTACATAGGGTGCCAACACCTGTCTCGCAAACAGTTTATGAAGTCCTCAAAGTACCTGCTCCCAGTGGTTCTGGGAGACCTTTCAAACAAGGGGAAGTGCAAACAAGCCAAAGCATGAAAGCACATTATTTTTATTGTGTAAATCCAATGATATCAAGTAGCATGACTGATGGAACCATTATAAAATCAGCTCCAGAAAAAATACAGTTGTTGTGCTGCAGTTTTTTTTTTTCCCCTCTAAGTGAGGTGCAACAAAATGTTCAGCTGGTTCCTCTTTCCCCTCTCCTTTTGTTGTTGTTGTTGGTGGTGGTGGTTTTTGTTTTTGTTTTAAATCCTTTAGGCCAGAGCCAAGAATCTCAATGTGCCACAATAACCACAGTTACTTATTTCCAGCTCCTGTCTGTAGTATTATCTCATCTCAATCTGGCATCAACAAGGTGTTCTTTGCCGATGAGTTTAATAAAAAATCCAACCTGTTCTTCATTGTGAGATGCTCAGGAGATATGGAATGGTAAAAAAAAACAGAAAGGAGGAAGGGGGAGCTAACCAGAGCAGCAGTGGACAGCACGAGAAACAGGAAGAAGTGAGTAATGCCTGACAAAAGTGTCAAGGAGGAATACGAATACAACACTGGGACATAGAAGAAATGAAAAATATAAAACTTAAAGCACTGAGGGGATGGGATGGGAGGAAAAGAGAAAAGTGAAAAGACAGCCTGAGTCAGATGAAGGGAAAGTAAGAAAACCCTAAAGAAAGCACACCCTCCTACAACAGAGTCCCATCCCTCTGTAAAGCACAGGCCTTCTGAATACTTCTTCCCAGATATTAATTCACTGATGGAATTAAAAACAAACAAACAAAAAAAAAATCCACCAACAAAAACAACCTCCAAGGCAGGTGAAAGGTGTTCCAAAGCAACCCCTTCCCAACAGGCCATGATTTCCTCTAATTGCAAGTGAATAATCAGGTTCCCCCTAGGCAAAATGTTACTGAAAAAACAGAACTGAGTGAGTGAGGGAACACCTGCCTAATGAGTGGATTTCCCTTCCCAGGAAGGCTGGTGTATAGGTGCATTATGCAGAGCCACAGCAGAGTTTAGTTGTGGGTGTGAGCTCATACAGTCAATTAAGTATAATTCAATTACCTTTAAATAATTAATAATGAAGCACATTTTAATTGCATATAATGTCTTTGCTGCGCAGTGCTGTGCACCTTGCAAAGCCCAACTCACAAACCCTGAGCAGCGCCAGATCTCGGCATGCCCAGGCTAGCTGGAGCCTCCTGGACCCTTGCCTTTGGACACAGAGTGCAATTAGTCCAACGCATGTTATTACTTCCTACACAGCCCTGTCTCTCAAAGGGCACAGAATAAGCACAGCTCCTGCAATAAAGCTGCTGTTCAATATGTTTTAATCTGCCACGTTATGTTGTGGGGCACCTGAAAGATAACAGCAGAGGCAACAAGACCCTGATTATCTATCTAAACTGAGCTTCAACTGGTAGTCAAGCAAACACCTGACTGTGATCCCGAAAACCTGCTCCCAGGTATCACCTAAACCTTCAGGTGCCTCCCAAGAATTCCTCTGTGGTCCCCCCACCAAGGCTCCTTGCTCAGCACATGGATTCAACGACCATTCATTCTTCAGGCACAAACCTCTTGTATGTTATTTTTTTTCTGTTATTTTTGGGGGATACAATAAGAGAATCCAGATGCTTCATTTAATTTCCCTGTTGGAACTCTATGCTTACCACTAAGGCTTTATTTAGCTATCAAAAGTATGTAAGTATGGTTCTTTTCCCTATGCTTTAAAGTCCCCCAAAGATTCTGAAAGCAGCTGCTTACTAGGTTTGCCATATACGGTTCGCATGATGGTGTGATTAATATGGGTTTCCTTGGAACTAGCTCAGGTTGGTTTCCACATCTCACAGTCAATTAATCAAGAAGCAGAAGAAGCCCTTTCAGGCCAGATGCTGATACATATAGGAGAACTTGAGCAGCATACACTGAGAGATGCCTGAGGCATCTGCATTGCAGGGCAGTGGCAATTTCACTCCTTTCAGATATCATCACACCTCTTAGACCAGCTGTGCCCTGACACAGTGAGGCTCCCGCTCAACTAGATGATGTCAAAACCCAACAAAACCAGAAGGGTGTCTCTGCACCAACGTGCATGCACAAGCAGGCTAGAAGTCAAGGGAAGGGACACGATAGATAACTTGGGAAAAGCACGGATAAGCATTTGCTGTTAAATTCACAATATTCAGGGTCAGAAAACTCCATTAAATCATGTAAATGGATCTGTACATTACAGGTAAATATACATCTCCCAGCTATTTCTGGACAGATTCCAGTAACTTGTGTTTCATTGAAGCATGGTTTTGTTGGGCTAAAACAAGAGTCAGCAAGACAGGCAGCCTCAGTTTGAGAACAGAAAGAAAAATCCAACACTTCCAATGATAATTTGTTTCAACTGATTGTCACTCTGTCAAAAATGTCTCAATTCCCATGCCAATTTGTCTGCCCTAGCATTCAGACACCCCTTCGTGCCTTTCTCCACTAGACTGAAGAGCCCTTGAGTGCTTAATGTTCTCTCTCCTTGAAGGTCCTTAATGCTTGCAGTAAAGAACTAGCCATTTCAGACAATTTTCCTTTCAAAGCCTGTTATTTCAGAGTAACTGCATACCACAGTTACAAATCACAAAAAGTGTCTAGACTAGTGTGTTCCTTCTGATAATATGCTTACTAAGCAGGATTACTGGCTGAAGCTCAACTTAGCTGGTCAACTGTATAATAGTGTCTTGTTTATTTAATACTATTTCCAAAGCCTTTACAAATTCAAGTCTGCTCGTCACTGAAATCATCGTCTTCTTCACTGCAGACTGGTGGCTGAGTGAGCCGGAGAGTGCTGGAGAGCACCAGCCTGTAGCCTGTCCAAGCCACAGAGTGCCTCTGCCCAACACAACCATGGGCATCTATATCTTGCTTTTCTAGGCTATTCCTTGAATAAATGTTAACTATCCCCAAGGTTATTACATTCCAGCTTAATAAGCATCCAGACCAAAGCTGGTATTTTAACCTTAACGCACAGCACTCCTACACAAGAAAAGCTGTTGTTGATTGCCAGCTGCATTAAATGCAATATGGAAAGTAACTGGTTGTGCTAAGCAGGCTCATGCACAAAACCACTCTTGTTAGAGCTGGGGTTGGTACCACCATCTGGTGCTATGCTTGTCCAAAAATGCCTTAGACAAACACTGGTTTTGATGGCTTACTTGCTATTTGTCCAAACGGCAACCTGTAACAGTCTGAGATTTTCCAGGCCATACTGCCTGCCTCATGGTGAGTACCTTTGAAAGTTATTGAAGAGAGAACAACTGCTTCATTATGGCTCATAATAAATCAGAGCTGTCTGAAAATTTCTACTGTCCACATCTTTTCAAAGATGGACTTTGAATTGGCATGGGAACAGCCTGCTTCTTGTCAGACATCCATTTCATTTTCTCTCTGTTAAAATGCTATCCTTTTTCTCTCCCAAATTATAAACCTTCAAAAAACTCACAAACACTTGCTGCTCATTTCATAGAAGCTCATAGCCGATCCGTGCGATATCCCTGCAAGCCAGGTGTGATCTGCTCTGTATCAGATAGGATGGCTCATGCGATTGCCATCATTAACTGTACTGGGCTTTGCTACCTGTTCATCCCAGAGCTGAGCATGGGAACTGTGCATGCCTGTGCTCTTGGCAGTCTCCCAAGTCAGTAAGATAAAGAAACGCTTCCAAAAACATAACAAAATTTGATAAAAATTAAACCTGCAAGTTAGGATGAGGGGGAGAAAAAAGAGGAGAATATAGCGAGAAGAGGTTATGTCAAGAAAACCAGGGAACAAAAGCCTGAGAAGCAAAAGGAGAAGATTTGGGACTGTAAGTGTAGGAGGAAGCTGGGACTCCCACTAAAACAAGAACACCGTTTTCTGGACATCGAAGAAAAAGAGGTCTGTGACTGAGAGCCAAGGAAGGAAAAGGGTGCAGTTATAGAGTCCAGCAGGGAAGATGTTGGAAAGCAACAAATGCCCTGCCAAGGAGGATGGGACTGGAACAAGAGCCTAAACAGTGCAAAGTACCCATCACCAGGCTGGACAGATGAGCCAGAAGAGGACGGAAAGGATAACAGAAGGAGAGGATAAAAAAGTTATCCCAGAAACAGGCAGAAAATGCCTGTGCCTAATAAGCTCTCATTCAGAGCTCACAGTAAGAAAATTCCTAAATCTTGGTATTTCAAGGAAAACTGCAAAGTCCAATGGAGAGGTGGGCTGCATCCATGCCTAATGATGGCTCACGCTAGACAGCCTATTACTAAATGGATTTGCTATTTATCACTGACACAAAAGGGTATTTTCTTTATGTTTTTCTTTCCAAACCAAGGAAATTAACATGCTGAAAACTGCCAAAGCAACACAATCCCTACTACAAAGTCAAATGCTGGGGAAACAGAAGTCACCTTCCTACTTGTTGTGACCCTGAGCTCTTCCCCCCATGATCGCTGTCTCTTCCCCTCAGGCAACGAGGCTGCTTCTCAGGGAAGTCAGGAACATGGAGCTCACTGCAAGGACTTGTTGTCCACGAAGATGCTCATGCCACTGAGTTCAGACAACTCAGACACCCACAAACATATAAAGAAAGATGTCTTTTGAGACATTAATTGTTCCTATTCAAACACTGCTCTATAAACTCCAATTTGAATATAAAAGAGAAAAAAAGTTGACCATTCTAAGCCCAAGCACCCCTCAAAGAGGGAATGGGATAAGGTAACCGGTTCACAGCAAAAATGACTGCACGACCCTTTCAGTTGAATCCCGGGGATGCCACAGGGCACAGGAGAGGCAAAGCACCATGGGCAGCCCCCCCTGCAACCTCTGCTCAACTCTGAGTGCTTGCCTTCACCACTTTATTAATCTGCTGTTAACACAATTGTTTGCAAAGGGCAAGCCAACACACAGTTTGTTCACTCCGTGACAACTTGGCTCCTTTATGATCAAGACAACTTCCTTTTTATTTAAACAAAATAATAAATGTATATAAGTGGGTTGTGTTTGTTTTTTGATCTGCCCAAGCCTCGACACAAGTTGTGTTTGCTTTTACTCTGAGACGTTGTTTTGTAACAGGAAGGCAGAATTATCTGATAGGAAACACAGCTAATGTGGCACAAGCAAGTTATCAAATGGAGTCCAACTGGGCACATGATGAGCAATCCCAAAAACACAATTCAAGGGGGTAAAACACCACCAAGCAACTGAGGATAATAACCTGCTCACAAGGCTTGGAGATTGCGTGGGATAGAAATAATTTTAAATCAATTGAGTTACTGTTTCTTGGCAATTTGATAGAAAGGAGAAACAGTGTAATTGGCAATCAAGCACTCCTTTGGGAGCTTCCAAACAGCCAGCTGGATTTGTAAATGCATGTTAATCTGCCGGGGCCAAATCCTGCAGGCACTTAAAACAGTGGGTAAATTGTGTGACGGGTGTAAATTACTCCGAACAGGGATGTAGGCAGTAAAGGAATACAATTCGCATGTCAAAGGAATGCTGCTTTTGTCCCTAAAAGTAAATACAAACCTGCTTTCACTCCTCTGCCAAAATGGAGAGTTCATTGAATGTAATCAAGCACAGATCTACTCACCCTGTACTTGCTAAGCAGTAACCAAATATAGCTCAGGGACAAATACGCAGTCTGCATGATTAATTAGCTGGCTTCTTTAGCTAACTTTCCTTCAACCTTTATATGCTTAATAATATCTATTTATTAAATCAATTATGTATAAACCCAAGTCCGTTAGTTTATTTTAAGTCACTATATATAGAAGGGATTCTGTTGTTGGAGCAAACAGCATGGGCAAACTTCAGCAGTCAGCCTGGGAGGAGTGAAGGGGGACACAGAGGCTGATGTCAACTCCAAAGGACACACATTCCTAGGGTCCTTTAATGATTGTTTCAGGGTTTGCTTTAAAAAGAATAACATTCTCACTAAGGTAATAACCTGCTTGCTAATAATCCTATTCCTGGAAACAATTTCCTTCTAGTATTGATTATCTTTATCTGAAGAAAAAAAAAATTAACTAATGTCCCATATTATGAAGGAAGATTAACTAGAAATGACCTTTCCTGCTTACCAATCAGACTGTTTAGATGAACAAATTCAAGCATAAATACTCTTCAAAGGGGAAGATATTCCTGCTCATGACTGCACCTAAAAACCATCTCAGGTACTCAAATCAGGAGTGATGACACTGTCCTGAAGAGAACTCTCTCTGTTTATTATGGCAAGAGTCCAGACAATTACCTAAAATTATGCATTTAACTCCCAGATGGAAAAAGTCAAGTGAGATAAATCAATCCCACCTCACCCTGGCACATCACTGAAGAAAAGGCAGAACTTCCACAGAGCATCTCCAAAGAGCTTCATTTTGGTGAATTCCTGACAGAAGCCCCACTTTTACATAAAAATAGTAAAGGTTTCTTCTGTCTTTTTTTTTACCCATGTGCCTCCTCCAACTAACCCAAAAAGGAGAGACAGTGCTGAATCTTAGTCCCATCACTGTCTCTTGAGAGGTGTTTGAAGTCACTCATAAAACCAGACCTTTTAAATGCAAGGACAGGCACCCTCAAATACATCCTCCAAGGTTGCACTGAGAGGCTTTGAAACACCAAGCCACCAAGCCAGGCCAGCACCTTCTGAATGCCCTGGGCAGTCGGATATCCCATTTATCCCTACACTGAACACAAGTGGCTTCTGGGCAGTTTGCAAGCCAACATGTACCAAACAGGAGCAGTTTAGGAATTGACAGCTACTGTGGGACTGGTACTTTCTAAACAACACAAAAAGTGAGGAAGAATAAATTCTTCCCAAGTGAAGAATAAATATAATATATATCCCACTCCATGCATTTCTCCCCTGGCAAAGAACACACACTCCAAAAGGCCAAATTTTCTCTGACCACATAATATGCAGCTCTTTGTGTTAATGAAAACAGAAATTCTACAACTGCAAAATAATTCGTGGGGGAGGGGGGGGAAGAACAAATGAAAATCCTCCAGGTTTCACATCCTCTGAGGATGCAAAATCATATTGTCCATGTCAGTTCCAAAGGTTCAGAGTGAAATTAGCTGCCTCTGGGTGTAGCAATCTAGAAACAAGGAAACTGAAGATGACTTTGCTACTCCTGAGCCATTTAAGAAGGATCACTTCATTCTGCATCTGGCCCAGGACTGTTGTCTGAATGCCTCTCAAGGAAAGTGCCCTAATGTCTAAGCAAGTGTTTTAGAACTAAAACAGACTAAATGGTAGAAAATACAACAGGAAATAAAATACATCACTTTTTCCCCAGAAATGGCTCTATTACAGCTTCCACTAGTGTAAAGTACCACAGGATTACTTCCTTTCTCCTGGTTATGATTAAATGCAATAATCTGGAAAAATGTATCATTAAAAGACAAGAGAGCTTAAGAGTTGAGAAAAGACTCTGATGGTCTTAAAGCCAAGGCCAAATCCCACCACAATCAATACAAGCTGCTGGCTTCTTTCGTTTACACTTTATTTTAACCTTTTCCTATGTTTCGTTGCTGGCAAGCCTCCAGATTGTCCCATCTGAGCGCAAAGCCTGCTGGAACACCTCCAGCCACTCTTGCTTTACATCATCTTTCCTGTAGCTAAAAGGTCATGTACGTAAATCTCCCTTGGTATGGCTGGCCTCTGTCGAGCAGGGTATAAACCAGCAGGCATGGAAGTTGGGGATGAAAAGTAGAGAAATTCACTTTTTCACTCATATGAAGGACAGATGCTTGCTTAATCCTGAACATGCCACCAGGAAGAGGAGCTCTAGCATGGATCTATCACACAGGAACATGAAACCCAGGAATCTCCTGAGATAAAGAGCAAAAAAAAGAGCTCCCTAGAAGACACTGGAGGAGAAAAGAGGGATTAGTTTATTTTTGGCTATGACTAATACAGAATTCAGAAGTGCTTCACATTCAACTTAAAAGAGGAAGGAAAAAAATATTCATTTGTTTCTATTAACAACTATAAGCGCAGTACTTCAGCCTTCTCTTTGACTAACGCTGTGATTAAAAGGTATACAAAAAGAGCAGGGATTTTACATTTGAACCTGAACAGCAGGGGTGGAAATTGTCTTATTTCAGCTGCACTAGGAAGAAAAAGAAAGACTAGGAAGTCTATTGGAAGGTAATAATTTCAGTTCCCACTACAGTTCCTGAAGAAAGAGGCCCCCCCATGTTTGCCTCCAAAACACAACTTTTTGACTTAGGACATTAAAATGCTATGAATACTGTTGCTGCTAACCTAAGTGACAGTGTGGAACAGTCAAAAGACTATCCTCTCATTATGGCAACTATCTACTTTCCAGAGAATATATGACATTTACTCATAGGAAGCTTCAGGCAGTGAAGAAACTGGAAATACTTTGGAATTTTACTCCAGAAATGTTTTGCCATAGGACACACCTTTTTCCTTTCTTTGTTTCTTTCTTTCTTCCTATCTTTCTCTCTTCCTTTCCTTCTTTATTCCTTTCTCCTAAAACTGCAATGAATTCAACTAATTCCGAATTTGGAAGATAAAAAGATGAAAAATAATAAGAATTTTCTATTTTTTAGTGTTTCAAAATGAAAAATTACTTTTCTCAATTCATTGCAAAAATTCAGCTCCAAAGGTAACTAACTACAACATAAAAAAAAAAAAAAATTAAAACCCTGCACTGAAATAGTTGACTTAAGCTTGTCCCAAATTTGTTAGATTCTTCGTTTGTGAAAATGTTTGGTTTGGACTTTTTGGATCAATTCAAGAAGGAAGAGCCTTCATAATATCAAAGACACCCCTGGAAGAAATCAGTTCCCACCAAAACACATCTGTGGCTCCTAGCCACTACACATTTGGGGCAAAATTTAATTTAGACAACCAGTATTTTTGTTGGTTGGCTTTCCACTTCTAGAAATTTCAGCAGAGGGATAAGATAATAAGAAGAACTAACAGAGCTCCCTCTCTTGTCTAATAGGATGTACTTGAGCAATCTCTGAACTCTGTCTTTCATTGTGTGATGCCAAATGGACTGTGAAATTGTTTACCTTAATGGACAATGCTACTTTCTCTTAGAGCAGAATGAAATTTATTGGGTAAACCAAACCCACCAGATTTTATTAATTTTTAGTGAAATTGCTTCTGTCATTTCTCTGTACACGTGGCTGATAATTCACTAAGAAAGGTGAAACTCTAGCAGTCACGTGCACCTCTGTCATGCACAGGCAGCATCAGTGCAGACTGCTGTGCTCAGAGTAAGAGGAGCTCACCAGCCCCTTGCACTGATGCTTCCCAACATGGGCAACATGTCCTGCTACAGGAGATACAGGGCATAGCCTCTGAGTTTTAATTTCTGAAGCCATCATAATGATTTTTCAGTGGCCACACGATTTTATATACTTAAACCTTCAACCATAAAAACAAAACCTGAAAGCAAGTAAACATAAAATATAAAATAAAAACTGAAAAATCATTGTGTTTTCCTCTAAACAAGATTAGACCCAAAACACCTTCATTTTACTGGCTATCTTCACTGACTGTATCAGCAGGTCCCAAAAGAAATATAAGGAATAATGTCTGCTTTTGAAAGACCGCACCTGGACAGCAGAAGTCACACATTGGTCTAACTTGGAGCCTAGGAACCACAAGCAGGGTTATGGCAGTGACAAATGGGGTGACAAACGGGGTTACAATCCATCCAGAATTCAATCTCATTTGATGTTTAGGTTATTATTGCAGTAACATAAGGCTACCACAGAAGATAATTCAGAAACCATTGGATGAAAACTCTGAAGCACAAGATCCAATATCATTTTCAAAATTGTTAACATCAATAATAACAGCCTTAAGAAAAAAAAAAACAAAAACAAAAACAAAAACACTTTTAAAATACAGGATACCTTCAAAACACTTCCTCCAAGTTATCAAGCAGATGTCAAATGGCAATGTTATCAGCCCAGGGCTATAAATAAAAAAAAAGTCTCTTTTCACAAACAACACCATAAGCCCTTACACATTTCTCCAAATTTTTCTTTGGAAAATGCTGCCAGAAGTAATCCTGAAACACAAGACCAGTATGCAGCATGTGAGGAGGAAACCTTCTTCATAAATCCAGGCACCTTCCTCAAACTGCTAAAGCAGAGAGCTGCAGCATTTGGGTTCTAAGAGGAAAAGAGATCTGAAATTGCTAAAACTACTGTAAATACTAGATGAAGAAAATAAGGCAAGCTGAAAAAGATGTAAGGTAGAGACAGAAAAGAGGAGCAACTCAGGGATTCGGACTGTCTATCCACCCTGGTTGTCCAACACCATGGAAATACAGGAATTCAGAAACCTCAGAGCATGAAAAATAATGAAAATGGAGAGCAGTTGATTTCCAGTATAATGTAAATGCCACAAATGATATTCTCTAACTTCTGAATAAACAAGTTCAAATCCAAAGAAAATTAAAAGGGAAGAGTTAAAGCTCTCTGCTATTTATTCTCATATAATTTATACAAACAATTTACAGAACATATCCTAGTCATTCTAAAAGCTTTATTTTTAAATCCATCTTCCTTTCAAATTAAAAGGAAACAACATACTTTGATTTCAAATGCATTTAAATTAGGATCTTAACCTGAATCAGCTATGGAAAGGAATGCAAGACCTTATCTTGAAATCTGATGGAATAAAAGCTCCCCTTTCCAGCTCACAAAATTCAGACAGCCTTCTGAGTGAGAGGAAGAGAGAAAAGATTCCCCTTCTCCTTTTGTCAAGGAGACAAAACCATAATATGAATCTTTTTTTCAGCAAAAACACTGAAGTTCCTACAAAAAAAAAAAAAAAAGGCAAAACCAAAAAACCACAACCTCCCTGTATCTTACCATTAAACACAACTATACTGAAATTATATTTTTTTTATTATCTCAGAAA
Organism: Merops nubicus; assembly: GCF_000691845.1. NCBI lineage: Eukaryota > Metazoa > Chordata > Aves > Coraciiformes > Meropidae > Merops > Merops nubicus. The sequence continues at coordinate 26,820 of NW_008631500.1, forward strand.
TGTACAATGGTTGCCATCTTTTGCCAAGCTTAACAACAAAACAAGGACTACATAATGTATCTAAAGTCACAGCGAGGAGAAAATACAGTAATGTAGAAGAGGTGAGGTCCATTCAGATCAGATGACAGCAAAACTAGGAACAGAACAGGGACATCGGACCTAAATATGGAGCTGGAAGGGAAACAATTGACCCTTCACTTAACAACTCAGGGTTGACAGATGTGCATCATCCCTAAATCTCACCTACACGTCTAGAAAGTTAAGAAATTTCTGGATGATATTCCTCTTACTCCCACCCTTTTGCCAGCACATCAGCTCCATCAGATGCACTGCTCATCCTGCCTCCACCCCATGGCCCAGCTGGGCTCCCCCCTAGGGGCAGACAGCATTTTACCTGGTCAGTGTGACTTGGCCACAGCAAAATAAATGAAGATTAATTAAGACTGCAGACCACAACACCTAAAAGCACCAATCCAAAGGTTCCTGGGCCTGGTTTCCTAATGAAAGAGAGAAATGTTAAGTTAACAGAATTGGTGTCATTTTCTGCAGTCCTGCAAGTCAGTTTGATTTAAGGGTAGAATTTCTCTCCAGCTGCCCTTACATGTCTAGGAGTTTGGTGTCTATCTGGTCTGATAGGCTTGTTGTGCAGCCAGTGGAGGGATACGGCCATTTCCAGAGGGCAAACAACCCCCAGCATTTCAGAAGGCAGAGGAGGAAGCTCAAGTGACTAGATTAAACACAACACACATTTTCTGGACAACCCACACCAGGTTAAACACTTCTCTGACTAGTAAAACACATCACCAGAAAGTGTATTAAATACATAATCCAGACCAGGCTGCAAAAAAGACGTCTTTTTGATGCACTCTTGCTCTCACAGCTGGGCAGAGCTTTGGTCCTTCCCATCCCATGGGGCTAAGACCAGGTTTGTACTCAACACAGAGATGTTAACACCAGCTATAAGAAGCTTATAAAACCAAAGTGTGATGCCACTTACCCTCATACCATTGTGAAGAAGTTTTCTACTAAATATCACAACTATTTCAAGTAACTTGTAATAATAAAAGAATCCTCCTGCTGATTAACATATGCTGACTAACAATGAAAACTCTCATCAGAAGCATTACAAGTCATCTTCTCAGTTCAGCATTATCTTTACAACCACATCTGCTCTCCCTTCGCAACCATTGCAATTCACAGCAATCATTAAATGTAGTTTATTTCTATACATAACAGAATAGCCAATTTGTGAAACTGGAAGTCCTCACACTTGCCATTCCTCTCATAAATTAAGTGCAGATATGTGATTTTACAAATGTGTTCTATTAGCTTGACTAAAATAGTTGGACTGTAGTACTGACATTAAAAGTGCTAGAAATTAATTTCAGAAGTTTCTTTCTTCATGTCTTTGAAAGTTTGCCCTATTATTAAACATTTTTTTCACTAAACCTTCTACACCACATACCTGCCTTCAAGTCAACCTTTTCCTACAGTTCAGATTATATTCATAATATCTTCAAGAATTGCATCGGTGAAAAACATATTAAAATGTTTTAAAAAAAAAAAAAAAACAAACCACACATTTTCTATGAGATGCCATACCATATCCATGATTCACACTGGGGAAGGGGTCAGAAGTGACAGGCAGGTGGATAGCTTGGTTCAGGCTGCTGCTGCCTTGGCTGGAGCCTGCTGCAGAAGGTAGGATCAGGGAGGGCACCCCATGCTCAGAAAGTGAGCTCAGGATGCAAAAGGCTGTGTGAGGAGAAACCAAGAAGAAAATGCTGTGAGGGGTAAGAGTCAGCCTCCACACCCACTCAGGAGTCCTGCAGGAGCTGTGAACAGGATGTGCCAACGGGATCCAGGTAGTTAAAGAAGCAGGACTTCATGTGGCTGCTTGTGGAGAGCCTGTGGTGCTGCTGGAGGCACCATGCTGGGTACCTGCAACACACTGTCCTCTAAAATAATAGGAGCTGGATGGAGTCTTTCAGCTGAAAGACAGGTACAGTCACAGGTTTGGTGCTCACAGTAGATCTACCATGGCCAAATCAAAGTTTTATTTCAACAAAGCTTTCAGTATGGTTTTCCAGAAATCCTTGTAGCCTAATCTGGGGATTAGGGATCTAATCTGGAGATCTGGACTGGATAGGTGGGCAAGGTAGAATAAGTGGCAGCACTGCTGGACTCAAATAATAGAGGTCTGTAGTTCCAAGTGTCCCTGGCTCATCACACCTCCATGAGTTCATCATGACCAGGGATTCTAACGTCAGCGTTAGGACTGGTACTGTTCAACCACAACCTGGATGGTGGGATAAAAATCACCTTCAGCAAGTTCACAAATGACACTGTTTTAGAAGGAGCAATGGATAATATGGGGAGCAGGGCTACTCTTCAGAGGTACTGCAACAAAATAGAAGAACAGTTGATGTGAAAATAGTTGATAAGAACTACTCAAAACTTCAATGAAGACCAACATCAAATCCTGCACTGGGATTCACTATCCACTGCTATGGTGTGGGGCCTAGTCATGGTGATCCTGGTGGGCAACAAACTGGCCCCTGGAGGGCCAGTGGTGTGTCCATGCAGTGATGATGGCTAATCACACACTGGACTGCACCACCACAAGGGTAGGCAGCAGGTCAAGGGAAGTGAGGCCACATGTGGAATATCAAGCCTAGTTTTAGACTCCTCCATGCCAGGAACTAATGACAAACTGGTACCAATCCAGTAAGACTGTCAAGGAGCCCAAGCATACAATGGATGAGAAGAGGCTAAAGGAACTGGGTTTGTTCACATTGGAAAGAAAAGGTTAATGGTGCCAGAGGGCAATTTCATTGCAGTCCTCCATATCTAAAGAGAGGCTGTAGAAATTCAGAGCACAGAAAGGCAGCAGTCACAAACTGCACCAAAAGCAACCGAAGCAACCCCTATTAGATGTAAAATGAAAATTACAGCCATAAGTGTGGTTAAGCACTGGAACAGGCTGCCCAGAGGCATTTTCTAAACCAATTCCACAAGGCCTGGAGCAACTGGACCCAACACTGAGATTAAATCAGGTTGCAGCAAAAGGATGGACTAGAGGACCTCCAGGTCAAATGTTTCTGCAATTTTATGATATGCTTTGAAATACAGGTATTTTCGAAAAATCAACCTTGAAATTTCTGTGTCTTTTCTGTCTTCATTTCACTGGGCCTCTGCTCCCCATCTGTGATGTGTTAATAACATTAAAATCAAGGATAGGGTCCAAGTCTAGATTCAGATTGCTAAACATAGGTGTCTCTATGTGAATCAAACATCCACACTTCCTTCATGCCCAATGAACATGTAAAAAATCAGTTCCCTCCACACTGGGATCTAGTGCCATTTAAGGTTCCCCAGCGTAGTATCTGAGATATCCTCTAGAGACTGACAGATGTGAGAGGAATTATGCATGGACCGATACCCCTCTGCAGTTCTAGCAGGAGACCAGGTAGGCCATGCTGGGGCATATGAAATGGCCTCACTACACCCTTCAGCTGACCCAGTGGAGGTTTATACTCAGAACCCCCTGATATCAAACGTACACATGTATGCTTGCAAGTCTCAATGTGGGGCTGGATCTTAACAGGAATTTCCACAGTTAGTTACAGTCATGATGAATAGAAAGCAAGACACAGGGAGGAGTGGAGCGCATCAAAAGAATCCCAGTTGAATATCATGGAATTTATCCTGTTTGAGATCCTCAAGCATGTTTAAAAAAGTGAATTTAGTGACAATAAATGAATGACAATGGAAAAGAAAAGCAATTAACAAGTTCCCAAGAACCTACACTTTGAATAATCCAGATCATGCAAAAAATACTACTACTACTACTGATCATATAATTATAGAGTGCCTGATAATGAAAAAAGAGACTAGATTTACACAGGCCTTTCCCTAACTTGCAAGTTTTTTGACTTTGCAACCTCAATCATACTCTTTTAATGCACTTTCACTGTGCAACATTCCAGGCTCAGTCATGAGGATACGAATACTAAAGGGTGAAGTTTTCAAAGACACTCGGTGTTGGATTAACATTTCTCTCCCTGAAGACCAGGGTAATTTATGCTTTTGACATCTTCCTCCCTTTCCTCCCCAACCCAGCTTGAGACTTATAATGTAATTTTATATAGCCTTACTTTTTCTTCTTGAAATCATTCCTGCAGCTTTATGAATTATATCCACAACATCATGTTCTGAATACCTATTTTAAGGAGTTTCTTTTGTCCTAATAGTTCATACAGAAAATCAGTTGAAGCTGGCATCACTCCAATAAAATCCACATTCGGTTACTCCATCAAGGAAAAAAGTGAATACTTTTGCATATGCACTACTCTACAATATAAATTAGCACATAGTTGTGAAATGCTGTCATTATTTTACAGCACTGATCTAATTTTCTACCAAATGTCTTAAAAGGAAGGGTCTCTCCGGAGTACAAAATACAAGGACTCAAACTTAAATATGATGATTTGTCAGCACTTAAATATTTTTTTAAGAATTATTTTATTTCCTATCATATTAAATAACTCCAACTGACAACAGCTCTACATGCTGAATGAATCCAGAAACATTTCCTGACTATAAATAATCAGAGAGATATAATGTAGCAAGAGACTGGTATTGTGCTCATTAGAACACTAAGAAGCAGTGCTTATAAACAGAATATTTAACTAGACTCTACAAAGATATTCAAATGTAGCTGCCAGAATGTACTTTGAAATTTTCTACCTAATACAAAAATGCAAGAGATGAGAAATTATCTCTCTTTAAAGGAAAAAGTTCAAGGTGAATGTTACCTGATTAACTCACTTTGTTACTAATTAAATTCAATAAAAATCCCAAATATGGCATGCCATCCTTTATTAGCATTTCTGCAGAAATAAGAACCACACTTAACATTCAGCCACGAAAATTTAGTCAGAATTAATGAAATATCAAAGAATAGTAACATAGCAGAAGAAGGAGTTAAGTTCAAAATGTGACACTGATGGGAAAAAAAAGCAGAATCTCCTAGAGAGATTCATAAAGAACCTGAAGAAAAGTATTACTATGCCATTTGAATAGATTTATTTATGCAAATATAAAAATTATATATGCATACTATATTATCAGATACTCTGTACGTACTGAATACTGTAGAAATAGTAATTTCTTTAAAAGTGAATAAGATATTTTAGGGGGCAAATGTTCACCTGAGAGTGAGGGAAAAAAGAAACATGGCTCCTCACTCTCCTTCCAGCCTCCGCTGGACTTTGGGTTTTGATTTAGCCATGCATTTCCTACCTCTTTCCATATGGTACAAAGATTCATTTACATGTAATACGAAATTGCCCAAAAATGGCCTGGTATTTGTCTGCGCACTCACTCCAGTTTCAGTGCTCCCATTAGCTACCTAGCTCACCTTCTGAGCAGAGAAGACAGATTTGCATGAGCATGGAAACTGGGCAGCATTGCCCTATTTATTCGGGACATGAACAACAAAATGATCTGATTAGCCCAAGGAACTTGGCATCCCTGCTGCTCTGCCAAGCTTTTGGGGTGTAAGCACAGAACTACAACCTTCACAGCTGTCTTCTTTCAACAGTACAGAAGTTATCATTATAAACATTCCACAGAAGTCTGTGCTTCCACATAAATGTGGAAATGCAACTTAGAAAACTGTAACAGGTATTAATTGATGTCATCTGTACACAAGGAAGAATCCATTTGTGACCCCAATGTCAGGAAAATCAGCATAATTGCACACTTTATCGTCTGGGTGATTTTTTCATTAAATTGGAAGTTCACAGTGTGACTACGGTTTCATCATTTGATTACCCTTATCTCATGGTATGCATCTCCTTGCAGGTAAATCCGGAGAGCAGTGCTGAGAATTAAATATGTATGTGCAAACTGTGAGACATATGAAGGACATTAAAACCTGAAATACGCCATTTTTCAAATTTAGGAATTGGTAGTCAACCAGCAGGTGCCAAAAAGCTACTGAATTATACCACAGTGCTGGAAAATAAGAAACAGGTAGCTCAAACAGGGAGAATGCTACCCTTAAATGATCAAGGAGGCCATCAGGAGAAATATTAAGAAACTCCACCCTGTGCCTTCTCAAGGAATGAGAAAGTGGTAGCCTCCACAACAGAGAAACCTCCAAAAATGTGAGATTTGATTCAAAACATAAATATGCCCCAAGCTAAACAGTTATGAAAAATGTTCCCAGTATTTTATCCATGAGACAAATCCATCATTCCCATGCAGCTCGAAACAGATTGTGTTCAGAAGACAGAGAAATGTATTCCCTCATGGTGAGAGTAATTTGGAGGAACCACCGTATTTACTTAGCAAATGACTAATTAGGTGTGAAGATGGGGGGGGGAGGAGCAGGAAAAAGGGGCCCCCCTAACGTGCTAAAAATATAATTATTTTAAAAGATGCATGAACTGCAGCTAAAAACATGGTCTCAGGGAGAGCCCAGGGACACGTCAGCATTCAGCTTCAGCTCACTGAACCAGTGGTGCGTGAAAGGGCTTATTTGTCACCACGCCAGACACTTGGACATCAGCGAAGTAATGATGAGACTGAGGAAGAGCTGGGGGCGTTGGGGTGGTGCAGAGTGCCAGAAAGGAAATCCTCCTAATGTGTCCTGTGGGAGAGAGGGGCAAGTATCTGGGCATAAAGTCACCCCATGAAGGATGCTGAGAAGGAAGAAGGAGAAGACTTCCTTTGACACGGAGGACAGGAGCACTCTGCACTTTGACTGAATGTCTGAAAATATTTAGAAGAAAAAGTACCATGAATTTCTACCCCCTACTTAAACAGTCACACATCCTTATGAATAAAACTCTTGTGAGTAAATGTCCCCATATTTGTGACATTTAAAATGAGGGCCCAAGGTCATAACACAATGGATCAAGAAGAGCCTAAAATGACCTGTCTCGTCGAGGTAATTCCAATCACTGATTTTTATAAGTACATCAAGTATTCAAAAAGTCAGGAATTGAATTATTTCTATTAAAAAAAAAAAAAAAACAAAAAACCAAAAACCACTATTCAGACGGTTTCTGTACACACACACACAATTATCCAATGTATTAGTCATGTACCACTACCAACACAGAACAAAATATATTTTAACAAATGTTGCACCAAGTCAAAACATAACTCCTTTACAGACATGTTAGACCACAATCTGCTCTTTCATTCAGCTTAGGCTGCCAGAATCTCTTACGGACATCTATTACATAGATCTGCCAAACTCGTATTTCACTTTTTGACATTAAGTAATAAATACATAATGCAGGCACACAATTGTCCTTTTCAAAATTCAGCTGAGATCCATTTCTTTAGATAAGAGCATGACCTGTCCACGTTACCTTCCAAAATTCAGAAAACCCCTCTCCACTGAAGCATGCACTCCAGTCTTCACATTCTGGCTCCTAGTCAAAAGAGGAGCTGCGTACATCTAAGCACTGAAAATTAAAATAGGAATTTATGACTACTTTGTGTGCCATTTGCACGTGGAAGTGTCATTCATAAGGCAGACACTAATGTGGGGCTCCTGTACGGGCAGAACTGGAGAACAACACAATCCATAATTAAAATTTCCACAAGGCAAACAGCATGCAGGCTGCTCCTGAGACCAGAAAGTGCTTCATTTTAACATGTTTAACCTCACACAGTTTCTATTAGCCTGAAGGGTGGTGGATGAAACTAATGGTGAAATTTGCACTTTGCAAACATTTACACTCAAATTGTATCCTTAAATTTACTCCTAAGAAGGGATATTGATGTTGAGACAAAAGTTCACATCTAAGGAAGTACCTGTCTCTGTCCTGCTTAAAAATCTAAGCGTTGCTTTTTTAGGGCTAATGTAGCTAGAAAGGGGTCTGTACTATACACCACTTACAAAACCTCATGGATACCAGCCCTGCTGATTAGTGCTTCAATTTCATAGCCAAATAGAGGTCACTGCGGTAGGTGTTTTTCAAAGGAAATTATTAGGATGGGGAAGGATGTAGAGAGGATTTGCAAGAGATGATAACAAATGACACTGGCCTTGTAATAAAAATTCTGAGTGCAGCAGGGAGGGGAAGATGTATCATCATTAGCTCATTTACCAGTTGTGAACAAGCGAGAGCTCGCATCCATGAATCTTTCTGCGCTGCACGCATATTTTTAAGGAGGCAGTGAGCTCTGGCATTCACCTCTAAGATCAGACTCAATGATCACATCAGTAATATGCACCCAAAGAATAAAATAACAGTTGAAGTCTTGTAGCTGGTGTACTTCTGAAGTCCTCTGCACTTCAAACAGAACAAGAGTCACAGCAGACACCTGCAAAAAATGAGCTGTTGAGGGAAAATCCTCTGTTGGGGGAACTCTGGCACTAGAAGAGGTAGAGCACATGTCAGCTACTGCTGGGCAAAATGAGGACTAAGCTTATTGAAGTATTAGCCCTAGTAATTTCAAACAAAGTCTGACCTAGGAACACACAAAATTAGGCATGTAGGAAAGCATGAGGACATCAGCATTCTTGTGACTCTTGTCCTTACTAGAAAAAAAGAGTAAGGAAATATAACTTTCAGTGGCTGTTGTGCTCCTTCACTACCTGGGCTATTCCAAAGAATAGCAGCAGCACAATAGGGCTGAGGTTAAAGAAAGAGGGCACTCTGGGTCCAGGCAAGGTGAAACCCTTTGATGGGGAGCTACCACTCCATCTGCCACTTCTGGAAAGAAAAGCCTGCAGTGATTAGGAAAGGATACAAAGAGATCCTTGCCAGAGACAATGCAAGAGTCTGGCAGCAATTCAATGCAAAGATTTATTTGTCTTGTTTTGTGAGTAAAGGCAAAAGACATCACAGTGCTGGCCCCTTGTGTACAAGTGGTAAAGACTTAAGGGTCATGGAAAGGAAAGAGAAGAAACAAACAGCATCTGTGAAAGAAGGAGATGACGTGGAAAGAGAAATCATCCTCAGCAAGGGAATCTTCTTGTTAGGTGATAAAAATTACAACACCAGCGTCTACATCAAGACAAGGCCAACTGTTAACATCTTCCCCCATGCTCAGTCAGTTCCTGAGGTAGGAACAAGATTGTGCTGGTGAAGAGGAGAAGACAGACCCAGTAGGACAGGCCAGTCCTGTGACAGGCTCACTCAATTTGCATACTGGCAATAGGTGTTTGGATTTACCACGTAATTTTAAAAACCCTAAACCATACCAACAGAAGGCTCCTCGATATTCAGTGGCTGCAAGCACTCTGTGAGCACATCCTCCTTCTCAGCGGTACCTACTCTCTGGCTTAGCTTTCCATCGACACAATCGTGGACAGAGACTGAAGCATTTCTTTCATACAGGGCTGAGTTCAGTAAAGCTAATCCTGTTCCAGAACATGCAGACAGATATTTAAATCCCACGGGTTTCATGGGTTAAAAGCACTTAGCTGAATCAGGGCCCCATGCTGCTGGCAGGGACAATAAGAAAGCCCATGACAGACAGAAAGGAGGAGAGGACATACCAGGGTATGTATGAATTTGCTAGAGAAGACTTTGGAAGGGAGTAAGAGACAGAATTAAAAAATGGGAGAGAGCTCTCTAGTTAATTGAAGATTAAGAAGAAGAAGGAATAGAAAGTGCAATACAGCTGAAGGTATGATAGGTTCACAGCAGAAGGCAGGCGATTACTTAATGGTTTCATACAATTAAATTAATTCCTTTTAATCTTTTTATACACATTGTAAACAAGATCTCTCTATCCCATGAAAATTACCTTCTAAAGGCTGGGTAAATACATAAACTAATCCTAAAATCCCAGAAATCCCAGTTTAATTTTTTTTTTCTTTTTTTTTTTTTCTTTTTTTTTGAGAAAACAAAAGCCAAGCAAGGAAGAGTTCTGTAAACAGTTTTGACCTTCAGAGAGCCTGGCACTCTGTTTATTTATTCCAAAACTGAAACACTGCTTAAAGCAGCTAAGAGAAAAAAAAAAAAAAAAAAGGTCATTTAAATTGAAATGGCTACACCTCATTTGCAGTAACCAAGAGGATGCACCCTAAACATTTGCAACATTACAGAAAACCCATAGAGCACATAATTGGTACCAGCACCTACAAGTAAAATCAGGTGGAAGACAGAAGTCTAACTTCTCTCTTTTGGAAAACAAATTCAAAATCAGTTTAAAACCATCCAGCAGGACACAGCAGTAGGTTATTTTGATAATGGCTTTGAATTTACAATAGACAACTATTTAATTGCTACTATCCCTTCAATGTGCCCATTGGCAAATAGAGCAATTAGTAATATTAGTAATTAATAGAGTAATTAGCAACAGTAGCACATATCTTGTACTTGTACCCCAGGTGAAACAGCAGCATCCTGCACTAGCAAGGTGCAGACCCAGTGGGTGCTAGTAGTTCCATTTTGGATGTTATAGAGGTAGCAAAGTAACCCTCCAGTTCCATTGTTGCCACGGCCTGAGTGCCTGCGGTGCAGGTTCTCAGTATGACCCAACCCCATGCTTATTGTCAAGGGACCTCACACTTTCCCAATCACCCCCACTACCACCCCGTCCTCTGAATTGTCTCCTTTCATTTCCACATGCTCTTCTTTCAGAGGAGAATATCCTGATGAATAATACAAACACACTACACTATTTCTTTGTAAATTTAATTAAGCAATTGAAGGGAAAAAATAAAACATGGCCATGCAGTGCAGTAACATACAGCTGCTCTGCCACACTGTGCCTACGCAAGCAGAAAGGGAAATTAACAGCCATAAAGAAGTTTTATAGTTTTGTTTCCAAATATCTGCAGTAGGGAAAATAAAAATCAAGATGGCAAATTGTGAGATATAAAAAATATTGCCAATACTACCTAGAAAAAGTATGGCATATAATATAAAGGATACTGTACATGTTTTACTTTGGTCTAAATATGTAGATAGGTCTGCTCATTTTCCAATACAGACATAGAGGAATTTTGATTACAGCCTAAACTGTTCCTGTTCCACTCTAACATCAACGCTGTAACTCAGCAATATGGAAACCTCAATTAAATCAAAATAGAAATGTTAATTCATCTAGAGGTTTCTTGAAGAGAAAAGAGATTTCCATCTACTCCTTACTGCCCAGTTCCCATTCAAGAATGAAATTATATCAAAATAAATAACTAGAGATGAAAATGCTGATGCCTCCCAGGGTGAAGAGATCTGAAGGTAAGTCACAGTAACATTACAGGATGGAGGTATTGCTGCTGATGAGAAATGGGGTCTGGAGGATTTTCAGCTGAATTTTCAGGACAATAAAACTCTATTTCAGCAGGTGCTGCCATGGTGTAACAACTGGTGAGACACTACTTTTTTTAATATTTCTTTTTCCTGCATGATACTGCACATCTCGCTGCCGTGACAACTAAACATTTTCTGCCCATCTGTATAGTGACAGAATAGATATACACATCTGTTCACAAATCTTGGTTTTAGAAGACAGATAATATTTTCCCAACTTTTGTATGTTTTTAAAGCTCTCTTCAGAATGAAGCAGACCGCAGCTTCTCTGAAATAGAAGTCCATAAATCACACCTCACAGGCAGTATGTTGCCCAGGAGACACTCTTAACATCGTTCATTGCCACCACAAATGAAAAAGTCAAAACAGAGGCTGGTGACAAGGACCAGGGAACATTACCTCCAGCACACATTCCCTTCCCCTGTTGCCTTTGCTTATCACCATTAGCAGTATCACCACCTAGAGACCTACTTCCTTACCAGATGATTAGAAACAGAAAGCTATTTTCACAAAAAAAAAGGACAATATATAAATTATTAGGGACAGGGAAAGGCATTTTATTGCTGTGTAGTTTAATAATTCTTTAAAGTCTATGTAATATCTTCCATCCCAAGGCTTCCACATCTTTAGAACACAAAATTCAATAAATAAATTAACTTCAGTGAAATCAAGCAACTCAACCAAGGCTGTAGCATCACTAATCTTTGTGTTTGCCTAGTCCTTAGGCATTTCCATTAAATAAAAATTCCCTCTCTGCACTACTGAGCCCTGACCCTACAACCAGGCCAGGCTGTGACAGTGGCACAGGAGATTATTCCCAACCACAAAAAATGATAGATTCCTGATAACTTTAAAACTGAAATTTTCCAACCCTGTGCTTTAGATCCAGATAGTGAAAAACTGGTAAAAAGAAAAAAAAAAAAAGTGTCTAGAGTTAATGCACTGCAGTATGGAGACAACAGAGGTTTTGATGGGAACAGCTTGAAATTTAGATTGTACTGGGAAGGAAGATGCTTCCACACAGTGAAGGAAAAAAAAATCCCAACAAAATAAAATCAAAAAAATCCAACAAAGAAAGAGAAGGTCAGGATTCACAGGAAACAAAGGAGAGGTCTGAAGCTGTGTTTAGGGGCAGAAGTCAACACGGTTATTGAAACAAGAGTGGAAAACTGGGACAAATACAAGAGGGCACAGGATCCTTCCCTAAAACAACTACCACCACCTTTTATGTCACAGAACACAGCAAGCATTTTGGCAAGGCAGTGAAGCCATGGTAGACATGTTCCTTCAGCACATTTTTGAGCCAAAATATCACATACTGTAGGCAGCATTAATCTGCCTCCCCAGTTTCTGCATGCTGCCTTGAACTTCCTGGCCTCAAGCCCAAACACAGGAATTAGTTGCTCAGATTAATTTTTGTCACCTCTCTGGTGAGCCTTGTCCTGGATTTAAAGCAAGGACACCATTGCAGGGCTCCTTACTGACATGGAAATTACACTAAGCAGGCAGGAGTTTCTTAGCTGGGAGCTGCTGAAACTATTTATTAAGACAGATGAAGACAGAAGCATCAACTGAGCTCCCAATGTGTGTCACCTTCACCTACAGCCTTCCCACCTTGCTACACTTATGTTGTGCACATCAAACCACGGCATGTACAAAGAAGCTACATGTTTCTGGTGTGCTCCACTGCCTGTCGTCCTGCAGTCAAGCACGCCACCGGCCAGGCAGAGCCAGAGGTGCTCCCACTACCCAGCAGACAATCCAGCATGAAATCTCCAGTTCTAGTCAGTAGCGGAGCCCAATCTTACCCCATACCTTTGACAAATCAGTATCACAGATAGTGTTAGCTGGCTCAGGAACACTCACAGTGCCCAAGAAACAAGAGCACAACTCCAAAAAATCCTGAGTTCACCAAAATGGTCTCCTGTTATTCCCTACACAGGAAGGGGAATGTAAGAAATAATTTTGCATAAAACCAGATTCCAATTTAAATCCAAACTTTATTGAACAAACAAAGGCAAGCAAACTGATTCCAAGAATAGGTGAGTCTCCCCTGACGCATGCTCTCTTCGCTTCCTGGGGTCTTCTTTGCTTCCACCTGGGGGTCGTGGGATGAAGTCAGACGTCTTCCTCGGCTTGTTCTTTTGATCAC
>NW_008631500.1:40298-64671 GCF_000691845.1 Merops nubicus
TTATGCAGCTTGTAACAGAACTGGTTCAAACCAGCACATCAACGTGCAAAGTAACAAGAAACAAGAAACCAGAACCATCCCCCTGCTTCCCCAGGCATGTGGCTTTACAGGGCCTAACAGAACCACCCCTCACCATGCGAACATCCAACAGCCCTTTCTACCTCTGGTCAACAGCTCAACAACTGTAAAAAAATGGCTAAAAAAAGTCTGTAGCTGATTTTTTTTTTCCCCATAAAATGATGCACCTGCAGCACGGGTCTACGGTTAGGCCAAACGGAGACGTGGTGGTTACAGCAGGCAACGGGAAACAGTAAGGATTTCTCTCACTTGATCCTGAAATTTATTTTGGTTTTATTTTGTTTTTTTTTTCACCCAGTTTTTGGATATTCACTCGTCCCAGGAAGGCTGAAAGGAATGATCAGGCGATCTAAGCACACGGCTTGTTGGGTACCTTCAGTGCAGTCAATGTAACATTTCTATATTTAATTATTTGAAATAAATGTACTAGCTTAAATAGGTGACTGTGATGCGACAGTTCTCCTTGGAGATTAGACTGGGAACGAAGGGACTCCTGAAGGGACTTCTCCTTTAACACTCTCCAACTCCAAATACCAAGTGACTGCATCCCACACAACTGCGGCAATCTATTTTGATATGTGTTTCCACCAAAATCACTCATAGCATTTTAAAGCCATTAATCATGCAAACATCACAACTGCCACAAAAATGCCTCTGACAATGTGATGATCGTTAGACTTATTGTACAGACAGGTAAAGTGAGGCATGAAAAGGTTAGTCGTTCTGCCAGAGGGATTTCATCTCTCTCTGTAACATGTAGTAAGGAGCTCTGTTCATCAGATAGTTGCTCTGACTTTTTATTTCAGCTCCAGGCTCAGGGACCCACACCATAAACACCACATAGCAAATAAGCACCTTAATCTGCTAACACACTGAACTTCTCTGTTAGCACACATTCTGCTCGCTCCATCACAGCTGCCTTTTCCACACCAAAGACAGGACAAAGCCGTAGCTCTCATCAAACGTTATTTCCAAGCAATTCCTCCAACCCACTAAAATCACTTCTTGTTTATCAAGACAACTCTGCATCGAGTCCACCTCTACAAAAACAGAATTACAGATTTCCTACATGGACAAGTTGTAAATGTCTATCTATGGCTCAGTATGAATTTTAATGACGTGCTTTGGCAGGGGAGTTGGAATAGGAGGTCTCCAGAGGGCCCTTCCAGCCCCTGCCATTCTGTGATTCTAGGACTTATACCACTGCAGCTCTGTGCATGGATGTTCTCAAACCCTCAGGGTCACAAGCTCCTAAAGGGCAACCCAGTTCTTAGCTTTGTACCTGATCTCCTTTCCCTAGCTCCACCAAAATGCCTGGTGTTTGCAGGGCCCACAAATCCAATGCAGGAACTGATCACCTCACTCCTTTTCTCAAAAAAGACCCCAACAGTTCTTCTCTCTCTGCTTCCTTGAACTGGCTCACCAAGTGGCTATGTGAAAAAACAGCCACTGAAGGGAGGTTGTAGGAAACAGCAATCAGGACCAGGAATGGGCTGCCTTTGTTGTGATCAGAACAGAGTTTACCAGGAGCTGAGAATCACAGCCTTATTTTACTGAAAAGATGGGATTCTTTGTAGGCAATTCAGTGTAATACAGCAAAAGATATGGCTTTTTTTTTCCTATAAAGATCAGTCCTTTAGGAACCCCATTGGGAAAGATGGTATCTCCTGGATCCAGACAACTAGGAAAAGGGGATCATGGCTCCTTTGCCAGAGGTTCTCATCCCCTCCAGGTACTTTTTCAAACCATCTTGAAGTGGACTGGATTACGACTGACAGCATAAAGCAGCCCAGCTACCCTCCTTGTGACCACACAGTTCCTTCTGGCCATGTTCAATGTCTAGATGTCCAACTGGTATCAGAGGAGTTTTAGCTTGTGGGTACAGAGAAAGAAAAACAGATTTTCAGAGAATTAGCTGGGTTTTATCTTTGCCAGTGCCAGATTAATGCTCATTATGAAAGATTAAGCAATTAGAGGAAACCCCATGAAAGAGCTGAAACATATGCAAAAAGTTTTAAGGACGGGTATGTTTACACAAAGACAACACAAACCCTTCTGCATTCCTAACAATACAGTAGTACTGCACTTTTCATTGCATCACTGGCTACTGCCAGTGACCTCCACTAACAGAATGGTTTTTTTCCCACTTCCAGCATCAATAAATTAAATCTTTATAATTCAGATATAATTTAGATATTATCCTTCATCTTCATAGGGAAGCAACAATGGGTTTGGAGAATAACCTGATGGAGGACCAAACTGTCTAGTCAGCAGTCCTAAATTTACTAGATCACATTTATTAAAGAGATTTTGCCATTTACCCTTTAGCCAGCACAGCTAAATGCCAGTCCTATTCCTGCCTCATGAACAGCCCCCATCCCCTCTCCAAATGTCACTGTAGGCACAATCTTCCTTTCTGATTATTTTGCCTTTCTCCAGAAGGACACTTTGCAGCTCAGAAGCAGCTTCCTGCCCACAATGAACCACACATTCCTAAAAGGAAGCTGTCTAAAGATAGAGTCACAGTGGGATGCAAAAGAGCCACAGGCTGGCAAAAAGTGTCTCGTCTCATTTAGCAAAGGGCTGGTCTAACTGCTCATCACAGAGATGAAGACACATCATTAATTTTCTCTGCATGTAGGTACTGAAGTCACAGAACACACTTCCCCATTTCTGGTACTATGAGAGGAAAAATCACACATTAAGAGTTTGTGAGACTTCTAATAGAAGTAGCTTATGTGGGTTGAATCTGCTGGATTCAGGATTTCCTTAAGGAAAAGGATGAGGCAAGTGACTCTGAAGGGCAGTGCTGGGAAACGTTAAAGCAAGAGAAGCTGCCCCACCCCTGAGAAGGACTCACAGCTCCTCAGAGCACCCAGTGCTGACCAGAAGAATCAGCCCCGAAGTCCTGCTGAGGTTTCATCCCAATCCCTGATCAGATGCTGGCAGCCCTGATTGCTGTTGTGGGCAGCCCAGAGACTCCAGCTATCCCTGGACCAGGTCGCGTTGGTGGTGCCTGTAACTATCGAGGGCATTTTCCCCTCCAGCAAAACAGGAGGTGATCATCCCACAGGAAGCTGTTTTGATCACTGATGATGGCTTGGAGTGCAATCTGCCATCATCTAAGAGTTACTGTTTAATGATAATTAAGGCAAAGTAAAAACCCAAGTAATATAGCCAAGTAGTAGCAGTGCAGTGCAGTCCAGTTCATCCTTACAGACCATCTCAAAAAGAAACAATAAAATCCAGTCTTTTTAAAACCAGCTCCAAGTCCTTGAATTAGTGTCCTACACTAAGAAGGGTGGCCTTGCGTAGAAAGACATGCTGTGAGTCAGAAAAATCTGACCTACTCACCATGGTATGCTACGGCCAAGCGCAGCTTCATCACAGAGATGCTGAACACCTCAAGTTCCCACTGTTTTTAATGAATTTCTACATTGTCATTCTCTCTCCACCCAAAGAAAAAAAATCAAACTATTTAACTTATCTACACCTCTCACACCCTTTCAGTAAAATAGGAAACTACATAAACATTGTACATCAAAGAGCTTCCTTCATTAAAATGTGAAAAATAATTTGTGTACTTTAGATGAAAGGTGTTCTGGGACTGTGAAGTATTCTGGCAAATTTAATTAAATCCCATAGTTATTCTCTCATAAAAATAAAGCTTTTGGGGAAAAAAAATAAATTATAAAAATTTAACTGATTCAGTTAGGGTTTGTTTTCTTTTTTCTTTCTGCAAAATCTTTACTTTCTAAAGTGAACCAGTGGTGAGAAGCAAAACTATTTTTAATGACCTATGTGTAAAGCTACATTTCCAGAACACAATTTCTCAGTAAACTTTCAAATGAAGAGGAAAAATCCCCAAATAATTATGCATACAAATCATTATGGGTTGCAATGTTGTAAAATCAGAAATGAACTTGCTAAGCAAATTTTACTAAAACTGAGAAAACAAAGGCTTCAGTTGGGAAAGACTGGCAGACCTAGCTGTGGAGGCACAGTTATTGAAACCACATACAATCAGATTCCTCTCAGGCCAATGTAAACACTTCTTCATAATTAGTCCAGATGTAAATTAAAGCAGCAAAGTTTAATTTCATTCCTTATAGTTGCTAGGATGATTATTCATCAGTGTTAATGACCACAAGCTTAACTTAAAGCTTAAAACTGATCTTCACTGGCAAAAGCAGCCACCCAGCTCGATGCAGACCAAAATCTCAGCATCTCCTTAGCCCTAGAGCTGCACACCCCTCCACCCATCACCTTGGAGAACTGTCACTCCCACATGCACAGTGAGCACATTTTGCTCAACTCCAAGACAAAAATATCAAAGTAGCTCAAAAGCATTTGCTAAGAGAAGCAGCCTCAGGCTACCTCCCTCTCGAGGGGGGGCTGTGATAACCAGCCTGTGCCCAGCGGGGAGCAGCTGCGAAGTCGAGACATAGCTGGCCACAAAGGTATTGTTTGGTTAGCACCTTCAGGACACAGTACAGACATCAAAGAACAAAAAATCAACATGCACATCTAAATGGAGGCTCAGGTCAGCTCCACAGCATGTCCTGATGTCCCCAGTCATGGACTTGGGTGGTGCACTGGAGGTACCACAGGTCTCTTCAGACTCATGGTCCCCATTTTCCTTCTTGCTCCCCTGATGAAGAAAGCACAGAGGAAACCACACACAGCCCTACATCTTCACGCACCTCCCGCTCCCACGGCACACTGCACCAACACCAGCCCAAGGAGAAGGAGTGTACCACTCGGCCACCTTTCACCACCTGGGGTAGGACTCATCTTATCCTAGCTGAGCAATATTTTCGTGTCCAACCTGCATGAGACATTTATGACAGAATCGTTAAGGTTGGAAAAGACCTCTAAGATCATCAAGTCCAACCATCACCAGGAGAGGAAGCCATACGAGATGAAGCTGCCCCACGGCACATGTCCAACATAATCCCCATTACAATGCCAGGGAGGCTAGCCCAGGGCCCCAGTGAGAGATCACACAGCTTCCCACCCCACATTCCTGCCCCATCCTCTGCAAAACACAGGAGATGCAGAGCCTGCAGAGTTGCCCTGAAAACATCCCCCCAAAAAAGGGAAAGAAGCCACAAGCTCCTAACCATAACTGAACGGATCTACCCCTTTTTTGTTGGCCACTGACAAAATGATCAAGTCAATGCCAGTGGACAACTAAACTTTGAGAAACACCAAAATGTGTTAGTGCGAATGCCTGACACAAACCAACTGTGAGGAAAACTCTCTCCCCACATGCGCTCCACTTGGCGTTCTCTCAGTTATTTCTTACTGGCAACACTTCAGTGCTAATAAGACACCATAAGTGTATAAAATGTAATAAAGATGTTTACATTAAACAGCAGACTACAGATTAAAAGAATATGTTCAATGAGCTATAGAAGCTCATCTCCAAACATCTATTCTCAGGTAAATGTGTACCTAGGAATTAAAAGAGATCTGATAGTGGAAGGATTTTTTAAATTGTATTTTTACCTTGCTGGCAAAGACCAACCAAGTCCAAGACTTGAACACTGAAATTAGACAAATCCTTAAAACATGACACGATTTTTAAATAATGAGAGTGATTAAAGATTGGAAAAGCTTTCCAAGCAAGTGCCTGATTCACCATTACTTGTAGTCCTTGAACTGCAAACATGTTCATAAAAAGTACCCTTTAATCCAGCTCCCAAGGTAAATCCTGGAGCCTGCCTATGCCGTGAAGCAGGGGAAGAGATACATGGGTTTATATTTGGACTGGTACAGTGTCACCACCCATCTCTGCTCCAAACCAGCCTCACAAATTCCTGATTAACCGTCCCGTTCTACTGCTTCCTAAAAAGCCACACGACGTGCTGTAAGGTTCTAACAGCAGGATGTGTCCTTGATCTTACTGGGCACTGGAAATTCCTCTCTCTTGGCCTTGTTTCAAGAAAGGATTAGGCAGTACACCAAAGTGGCTCCACATAATCTTAGACACTATTGAAATATCTTCCCCTGTACATCCCAGGAGGACAGGACTGCTCGAATTGCCCTCCATATGCTCATAAGCCTGCAGTTTTGCATTAAAAACATAACTTCGCAACACCCCTGGGCTTCCACTGGTGCCTTGGAAGAGCTACAACAGATTTTTCTCTGGTCTCCTCTGAACTACCATGAATTGCTCACATGGAAAGGCAGATCATGGTCTGAAGTGATGCCAGGATAAAGCTGGTGTTCAGATGCTCAGACTGAATGCCAGACACTGGAAGTCAGCTTTCCTGTAGTATCATCTAGCTGACTACCTTGTGGCTTGGTCCCCTTGCTGGCACTTTGGGCATAAGCTTTCTGCAGGAGTGCTAACGGACAATGATGCACAGGATAATGTAGGGGTCATTTCTGGGCTTAGACACTCAAGGACAGAATTACTGAATACCCAATAATAAAAAATATTCATGGAAAAAAATCTCAAGGGTGATAAAGAAAAAAAACCCTGGACATTTCTTTAGTAATAAATAAATTACTCAGTGAATGAGATTAAATGCCTTATCATCAGAAGCATCCTGCATAATAAAGGAGATTCTCTAAACATTTTCCAGAAGAGGAAAACAAGCAAATTACAGCTAGCTATAAAAATGGTACATCATGAGCTGTTTTATGGGGTATAAAGCCAAGAGAGCTGAACAGCTTGAATGGAACAACTCTGCACAACTGGACTCACTTAGGAAACTCTGAAAGTATGTCAGAGTGATACTAAGGGCCCTTTCAAGTAAATAGCTTTGAATGGTGATGCATTGTTTTAGGGTTGATATTACTAAATAAGAAGTTAAATAAATTTACTCTAGTGAAACCAAGATAAGCCTTGTTCCTTTATTAATTTACAGCTACAAATAACACAGAAATTATAAACACACACACACAGAATTTATCAAAAAGTTTTGGTTTTCCACCATAACTGATTTTAAAGAGAAAGAAAAATGCTAACAATTACTTTCCTAAAATTGGAAATCATAAATGAAGAAGATCTTGCACTATTCAAAGCTGCCAGAGAGAACTCACAGAACAATGATAACACAGTACCACAGACTCAGAAATAGCTGCTCCCAGGAATACTTTACTCATGCCTGACATAGAACTTACTTGGAAGTTACTGGTTTTAGAAGCCTGGGATAATTACGTGGCTCCAAAATACAAGCTCTGGGCAATGAAATAGGCTTGGACTCACCAGGAGAATGAAGAACATCTGTAATACTAATGCTTCAAAACTCTACAATGAATTAAATTCTACCAGTGACTCTGGTGGACTGCCCAGATTTGCCCAGCTAGCTCCTACAAGCTTTCATAAAATTAAACAAGTGAGAGGAAAAAAAAAATGTGTATCACTAACCATTTTCTTCTTCACTGGATTTTGTTTCAAGGAAATACTAGTAATGGTCCCACATAAATATTTATCAGACCACTCAAATTGCAATAAATGAAAGTCTCCTTCAACTTGCATACGCAATAACTGAAAACTATTTTAGAAGCAGTGACGAGATGCAAGGAGTCAGAAGCAATAAATTTATTCCCTCTTGCCAACTAGATACAACACTGCAGGCAGGTCTAGTTTATTGTGAACTATATCATCTGGTGTTTCTAGTTTCCATTATTAGTCATCTGAAGCCACGATTAGGGTTTCCAACACCAACTGGCTTAATTTTAAACTCTAGCCACAGTTCGTCAGGAATTTCTATGACTCTTGAGGTACCTTAAAAGGTATCAAAGTAGAAGATCAGACTGCTATCCTTGGCACCATACAGAAATCCTGGGAGCATGTAATAATTTGAATCCACTTTGATTTAATAGCAACTTCAGCACTGGGAAAGAAAGGCTTGGCTTGTTCATTTGAATTTCAGGGCTGAAAGCACCAAAAGATAACAATTTAATAGTGTCATCACCAGCTTGCCTTCTTATCAGAGGGCCTCTATGGGGGTAGAAATCAGTGCTAGCTAATGCCTAAATTTAAAGTCCCAATGAAGATCAGGGGACTCAGACTCCTGAAAAACCTTAAGAAATGAGGTTAGTAAGTTTTGAAAGCATTGCTTAAGCCCACGCTCATGGGTTTTGCAAGAACATTAAAGATCCTCTACGCATTTCATTTATACTACTATTTTATCTCCGTGTTCAGTTTCAATGAGTCTTAAGAAGACATTTCAATCCTTTCCTGAGAAACAGCAAAAGACTTACTGCTTTAGTTCTCCCACCTATGCAGTGGAATTAGTCATTCCTTCCATCCCGAGACATTGCCACACCAACCCAAATCAAGCCTACAGAATTCTCTGCAGCAGCAGATGCTGAGTGTGTCTAGCCTCCTTGCTCTTCTACAACTTATTTTGTTCATTCGCTATTACTAGTACATCTACGGGTAGTGTAGGGGTAAATATAGAAACTCTTTGAGTGCCAGGCTGTTACATCAACTGTGCACAGAGTAGAAACACATGCCAGACTAAAAAGTGGAGCTCAAGTCAAAAATGCTGTTTAGCTAAACCACGAATCATTAAAAGAAGGAAGATGTCAGCATGTAGCCTAGGACTGCTCTCATCTAACTCACATCTCAGTAGTTGTCCTGTACCCCTCTGCAGCCAAAAAGAGGTACTGCTAGATGGCATTTAGTCACCCAAGGTAGGTGGCATCGTAAACCCATATGCATTTGTTGGACTCACCACATGCTCCTGAGACAGCAAAAATACACCACTTTGCTGTGTTATCAGCACTATGAGGGTGTACATACCAGAGCTGAGAAAATCCAAGGTTTTAGAGAAGGCAGTGGAAGACAGCTGCTCCAGAAGAGTATTTATATCTATTAGAGCTATCACTATGATGAAAGCTCAGAGCACACTGTCACCCCACAAAATATTTAACAGATCTCTCCTCATTTTCTGCTATAACAACCTGGAAATATAGACGGGTTTTTACACAAGTCTCTTCTAAGGAACTGCAATTAGCAGACTGGAGAGGAGTATGCAGGAACACTCCACAGGTGGAAACAGTGCTAGAGGTGAAGAAACAGCTTAAGTTCCTCCATAGCCCCTGAGCTGTATAAGGGGAAAGTTACCACCCATTTCTGCAAGTAAGCTCAAAACATCAGATCTTGATGGCTTTCTATAGATAAGGAAGAGGGTGAGATGCTCTGTCTAGCACTGTATTCTCAGAAAATGAAAAATCACTAAATATGAGTTGCATAACTCATCACCTATACTCTTAAAAATCTTTTTTCCACTTTTGCTTTCTGGAAGTGCATTTGTGTGGGTTTCATACTGACAGACAATGCCCTGATATTAGGCTAAAACTGTGAATCTGGTAGAGAGGAGTCGTCACAAATTACCTAGCGTGTGAACCTGACAGCATATATTCTTGTTTACAGTTGATACACAGCTAACAGAGATGGGTTACATCTGACCAAAGCAACATGTTCAGTGCAGACCTCCACCTCTGAGACAGTCATAAAAGGACCTTTGGACGTTTTCAGAGCACGGTTCATCCAACTTAATTCATGTTTTTACTTTAGGATAAAATGAATCATGTTTCTTAATTGCCCATTTCTCTCTGTGGAGTATGAGGAAAGCCTGCAGTGACTAGTTCTGACTATAGACGATTTTATTTCAGCATATAGAATACATTTCTCGCGTGCAAGAGAATGGGAGAGATAAAGGAAAAAAAATGGCTCTGAACAGGAGAGCGAAGGAAAAAGAGAATCCATAAATGGCAGGATTATGTTACACGTCCCTCAGTGCAGGGATCTTAAATGGCAAGCTCGTGACATTTATACCAACAATAAACAGCAATAAACAGGCCAATGAAGACAGAAAATCCATGAGTTTGAACTGTATACCTAGGCTGGTGACAAACTCAAACACATCAACAAATCAGAACCAACGAATCAGAATCAACAAATAAGGGTTCTCTATTAAAATACAAAATTTTAAAACTATTTTTTTAGCTACAAATCATAACCTGAGTTGTAAACCCAAGAGAAATTTAGTGTGCTGGCTAAGGCACTAGTGAGAATCCAGGGATGGAGCTGGAGGAAGTCAGAAACTGCTGCCTCCTACATCAGGAGAGTTTTTACTGATTTACAAATTTGTACTATTGCTGACTCCTGGAATACTAGAGTAAATCCACTGAAACGAATTTCGAAGTGATTCACAAAGCTCTGGGACCAAACAGATGTAAAATTTCACTTCACCGAATACTTCTAGCTCACAAAACCATGCTATGCTTCTGGTTACTAGAACCAGAACTAGAAGTACTATGAACTAGGGTACTTGGCAGTGAATACTCTAAGAATGATAACCCTCAAAACTGAGTCTTTACAACCAAAGGCAAGGAGCAGCACTGGGGGAAGGAGATCCCAGACTCACCCTCATGGCACATCTCTTACCAAACTAACAGCACAGAGATTTGCCCACACACCCTACACACAGAGACCCATGCTGGCCAATACAGAGGACACTCCCCAGCTCACTGACAACAAACCACTGTTCAGACCCGAATGGAGAACAGCCTGTTGTAGAAATGACACCAATAGCTTAGTGGAGTGAGATGCACCTATATGCACCTGTATACAACTATAGTGGAACAAGAACAAAGTCACCATGCCAGCGTGTGTGCAGCAGCATGGTGCTGAGTGGATCCACCACACAGCCCAGCTCCTTCTCAGGTATCCCTGCATCATTTCCCCTCCTCAACATCTATGTGCCTCAGGGAGCACAGGCACATTTCACTCAGCATACGGGGTGACACCATTAAGATGGAATATTGCAGAAGAATAAAAATAATGCACTTGAGCAGAATTTTGCTGAAAGCACAGACTTGTTTGGAGTCCAGCCTGCTCACACATCAGGATGAATTTGGCCCACTTTATATCCTAATGATATAATGGATACTGCAGTCTTCTTTTCATTAAGGCAGCAGCCAAAAATATTGATTTGTTGTACTTCAACGCTCCTGCTTACCTTTACAAATTTCAGGAGAGATGGTGCATAAGCCAATAGAGTCGGTCAGTTTAGAAGTGACAAATTAACTGCGCTGAAAGTAAATAAACAGCTATCTCTTTGTAAATTAATTCAGTATGTGACTTGAGCTGTTTTCTACAGCTAGAAAGCTGATTCATCATTCAGCAGCATTTAAGTTGCTACCCGTTCAATAGCGGAGTATTAATGCTGCGTCCTACTTGACACAGCAGGTCAGATTCTGCACTCGGGTTACAACAATGTGACTTGGGGTAACTCCTGAACTCAAAAGCCCTGCTCTCCACACTGTCTTTGCTGCAGCTACACACCCAAGTATTCTCCAAGTTGGTTTTCCAAAGGCTGAAGTTGTATTGAACAGTTGGGGAAAACAGAAGAATCCAACAGTCTTCTGATCTGCTGGATTATCAAGTATCTTCAGGACTGATTTACCAAAACACCACAAGTTGGTTCATTTTCATGAAAACACTCATGAAAGAATAAATGGCAGACAAACATTTCCAAATTCTAAAGATGAGGAAGTTGTGGTTTTTTTTGGTTTTTTGTTTTTTTTTTTTTCCCTGCCCCACAATTTCAATTCTGGAAAGAAACTAATTAAGTTTAATGTGGAATGTTGAGCACAATTCCCACTCATGTCAAAACTTGACTTTGGTTTTACTGTATGGGGGTCCTAACAGGGCTATTGCCCCTAAAAGCCTAGACACAGGGTAAAAAATAATTAGCTCATTAATGAGAGACATGCACTGATTTACTCTCCCTACCATTTCCTTTCAGCTCAATAGTGTTGAATCCTGAGATTACCAGAGTAACACTGCAGTATTTGGACCAATTTCCCACTGCTTTATAAAGAACTTGTTTAGCTGAAGCTGATGCTACTCAATAAGCAAGTAGGCCAAAGTTTTCAAATGCAGGATCTTAAAACTGAAATTCACATTCAACTGCCTACATAATGTTGCGTGAATGCCGTCAACTCCTATGTAGCACTGTAGGATATGTGAGTTCTTAATGTTTCTGGAAATTAGAGTAAGGTGCCCTTTTGACTTCTGACATGCAAAGTTGATGTATCTGGACACAAGGTTTTGACTGTATCCTCTGTGAACAGCTGCAGCAGAAAGACTATAGCACAAATAGAATAAAAATATTTTTCCCTGCTTATGCTCAGACGGGCTCCACAGCATTTGTAATGTCGTCTGTTTTTCATAATGTTCAGTTTAGAAAGTTGACGTTTGATTAAACAGTTTGAATTTGCCAAAACATACATCTTAATCTTATGTTTTAATACCACATTCTCAATTAAAAGCTTTAGAAAAAGACATACAAAGTCTGCTTAAACCACAGTACACCCACAGCTCTAACATACTTAATATAATTTTTGAAACTGTTGACTAGTATTTTTTAATTTCCTCACTACTTCTAGTACCACAGCTGCACCATTACTCCCAATAGCTATCAGATAACTAAACACCCAGCTTGTAAGGGTTTTACTAGATAGACTTTTATGCTTAGTATGTTCCACATTTTCCAGTAGAGTGGTGTGGTAATGAAGTTCAACATCTTAAAAATCTTCACTTTATTAATACTATTTTCTACCATCAATGTGCATAACACCACCACCACCAAGGGAAGCTAGCACAGTGTATTTACAGATAAGCTGTATTTCTACCTTTACACAAGCCCACCAGCACTAATGAACACTGTGCTACAAGGAAGCGTATTATCCACAACGGTGTATCATTCCAGACTGCTAACTCTCATGAAAAATGACTCCCAACAACAATAAGAACAAGACCACAAATGGGTTTTAGGATGAAATAATTCTTGTTTCATGCTCCTTATTTCCTTTCATTGGGTTTAATACTGCATTCAAGGTCATGAGTGCTGCGACTCTGTGGAGGTGACCTGAGTAATTTACAATGATCAAGGGATAATGCAGTGACTGAAAACAAGTCACTCTGTAACTATCACTGCTTTCTAAATGGAGACATCACATCGCTGCTGAAAAGGAATGTTTATTATTTCACACCCACAGAGTGATAAATGTAACCAGGTAATTAAATCATGTCACTGCCGTGCCTAGAAAATCCTTATTTATAATTTTATCTTGCCTGTTAAGAAAAACGAAACTTCTTGTTAAGGGTAGAAAACAATTATGCCTAAGCTCTGCTTTTGCAAAAACCTCTGCAAATGGAAATGAGAAACAAAACTCACCGGTTTCTTCATCTATGCTGAATCTGCCCAGGCCGCTGCCATCCCTGATGGAATACTGGATCTCTCCATCCCTTCCAGAGTCCTCGTCCCGAGCAACAACTTGCAAAACACTCGTACCGATGCGGGAGTTCTCTTTTACAGATCCAATGATGGCAAAGTCAGGAAAATAGGGGGTGTAGAGATTTTCGTTAACATCCACCACTTCAACTTCCACAAAAGACACCGAAGAGAGGGAAACGGGGCGCCCCTTGTCCTTGGCACGCACCGTGAGGTTGTAGAACTGCTGCTTCTCATAATCGAGCTCCTTGTTCAAGCGGATGGCCCCGCTCGCCTTGTCGATCTCAAACCGCCCGTTGTAATCGTTCACCAGCGAGTAGCGCACCTGCCCTCCCAAGCCCAGATCCGGATCCTGAGTCTCCAACCAAGCTATGACAGTGCCAACTGGCAGGTCCTCGAGGACCTTCACGTTGTAGCTAGACGGTATAAAGGCTGGAGAGCAATCGTTGACATCATCCAAAAAAACTTTCAGCGGCACAACGGAAAACTGCTGATGGCCACTCTCTGCTTTGTCCCTCGCCTCGATCTTCAGTGTGTAGTTTGCTTTTGATTCCCGGTCTAGCTGATCGGCCACGTACACCATTCCTGTGGAACTGTTGATAGCAAATTGCTGAGTGTCTGTCAGTACTGAGTAAGTCACTTCACCGTTAGATCCCAGGTCTTTATCTCTGGCTTCTACCTGAATAATCTCTGTACCAAGACTCGTACTTTCTAAAATATTAACCGAGTAACTGTCCTGTAAAAAAACAGGCTTGTTATCATTTGCATCCTCCACAGTGACAGTCAACAGTCTCCATGCAGACTTCTGTGGACTACCTAAATCATAAATTGTAATATTAAGGAGATATAGCTCAGTTTTTTCCCGGTCCAAGGGCATAAGAACATTAAGTACCCCTGTCTCCATGTCAATGTTGAAACAACTATCTACATTACCATCAGAAATTGTATAGAGTACTCTTCCATTAAAGCCTGAGTCTGCATCATAGGCTTTTATCCTCAGGATGGTGGCACCAACCGGCAGATCCTCTGAAACCTTTACATCAGTAGGGAAGGATTTGTCAAAATGCGGTGCCTGCCTGTTCACTGAGTAAAAATCGAGAAAACCGTCTTCCAAATTCAGCTTCACATTTGCTTTTGCCTTTTTGAGTAATTTTTCTGCTAGCTTCTGAGCAACTCTGGTTTCTCTACAGCTAAAGGTCTTTGAAGACACTTTCCCTTGAACTACTGAAATATTAACAAACATAGCATCAGCAAAGTTCTCTCCATCAGTTGCTGTTATCTTAAGGCCAAAATTGCTGTTCTTTATGCCAGAATTTATTAGAGATTTTTTAAGTTGCAGAACACCAGAGTCAGGATTTAAATAAAAAATGCCAAGTTCATTTCCAGAGATTATTTTGTACTTCACAAGCTCTAACTCATCTATGTCTATTGCAGAAACAGCAGTGATGTGCCCGCCAACCGGAAAATCAGAAGAAATCACTCCCTGACAGGCCACCTTCTCAAAGAGGGGTTTGTTATCGTTGACGTTGCCTATGTATATGGTGACGTTCACCTCACTTTCATGGCGGTAGGGAGAACCCCAGTCAGAAGCTCTCACAATGAACCTGTAGCTTTCTGGCGAGGACTCAAAATCCAGTTCTTCAGATGTGCTGATGACACCTGTAAACTGGTTTATTGTAAATGGTAGCGAGTTCAGACTTGCAATGCTGTATGTTATGTATCCATTTTCTCCCCTGTCTTTATCAACTGCTGAAACTGCCAGAACACTAGACCCCACAGGGACACTTTCATTGACAAATGAGCTGTAGGAGGGCTGCTGAAACTCCGGAGTGTGATCGTTGGCATCTTCTAACCTGACAGTAACCAGTGCTTTTAAATCACCACCTTTGTTCGTATATACTTCTAATGTATAGAGGTCCTTCTCAATGATTTTCAAAGGACGAACAGTAGTAATAAGGCCTGTGTTGGGATTGATCTTAAAATACTCAGCTTCCTCACTTGGAGAGATGATATATTCCACACCCTGTGGCTCAGGCATCAGTTTCACTACAGCAACCACCACACCAGGAGGTGAAAATTCACTGATCAATATATCGTATGCTTCCTTTTCAAACTTTACAGGGATACTTTCTTTCTTGGGACTAGCAATGTGGACCAGTTTGACCGCAGAAAATTTCTGAGGAGAGCCCTTGTCTTTGGCCTGGAGAGTCAGATTATAACCATATGGGAAGCTGTCCCAGTCAATAGGCTTTCTTTCTTTGATTTTGTACTCATTCATCCATTTACCTTCTTTAGTCAGAAAGAACTGTTCCAGCGGATCTCCAGCCACAATAGAAACAGATTCTATTTCTCCATTGGCTCCTTCATCTAGGTCATCAACATTAACGACTGCATAGGTAGGCTCCTTGTCTGATGGGAAGGGAATATGGGTCACTACATTTATTGTTGGGGCATGTTCATTAATACGTTCAATATGAACATAAAGCTTGGCAGTGCTGCTTACACCATTGTTTCCATAGAGCTTCATCCCACGGTCCACAGCCAAAATTTCGAGATCGTACCTGTTTTTCTCATCATAGTTTAACCGTCCGCTTAAGGAAATAACACCACTCGTAGGATGAACGGAGAAGAGATCAACTTTGTTTTTGAAGTAATAATAAAATTCACCATTGGACCCAATATCTGCATCTGTTGCGGTCACCTGTGCAATGCTAGTCCTTAAAGGAGTGCTCTCTGCTATCGTCACAGAGTACGTGGTTGGTGAAAACAAAGGTCTTAAGTCATTCATATCCAAAACCTGGATGTTCACTTTTGTCCAGGCTTCCAAGTCCTCTCCTCTGACAGATCCTTTCACCATCAATAAATAGTTGTCTTGGATTTCTCTGTTCAATATAGCAGAATTCCCACCTTTAGTCCTTATTCTTAGGAAGCAAAAGTCAGCAATGATGACTTCCTCTGCTTTAAAAAAGCCCTCATCATCACCAGACACTATCCTGTATTTGATATCCCATGAAAGGTCAGCCAAGGTAATGCCCATCCTTGCTTGACTGTTGACATAGGTCCTGGCTGCAGAATTCTCGTACACTGTAGCATTGTAAGTGGAATGTGTAAACTGAAAGCCAAGTGGGGTGGTCCCATGAGCTACCTGGCAAACAGAGGCCAGGAGCTTGACAACCAGAAGGGCAAGGCATGACGGAGGTGGCCGTGAGCCTGACCAGCGGCCCATATTCACCTCCATCACATCATTCTTTCACCCTGTGACAGAGAAAGAAAACAGAAAGAGTTGATCAAGAGATAAAAACTGTACTGTGAAGTGTCACGTCAGAATTACTTATTAAATTTCTAATTAAAAATAAAATATATGTAACAACTAGTCATTATACATTTAATAAAGCAAAAAGAGAGAACACACTGTATATATAAACACACACACGCACACCAGTTTTGGAATATATTTTTACATGTGTGCACATGTAATACATATGCAGGTGCACATACCTGGACATATACGTAACTATACATATGTATGTATATAAACAGTTTTAATATGAAAAACCCCTCTGAGGCCCTACTACTTCTACACACACATGCATACAGTCAGGAACAATAATCACAGTGAAAATAATTCAAATCAGACACACTCACACTAGAATAAGTTTATAAAATAGGATGAACCACATACAGAATTCATTGGTTTTATTCACCAGTAGCTCTATTTAAGCCTAAAATTTTTTGCTTTCAGAGCACACTAGAAAACTCATTTTCAGTCCCAGTGTTTGGATGAGACACAGGATTTTCATTATGCCTGTAACACTGTGATAGCCAAACATTAACTGGGTTTTTATGGACAGTTAACATCACACAGTTGATGAAATTTGAGTCACTAAGAACAAGCAGTACACAAAAGTCACCACCCAGCCACTACTTTAATTAAAAATACCTTCAGAAAAAATCTAAATTAAGGGAGAATTATAACTAATTAAATGCAATTGCATACACATATACATATGCATACACATACCCAGATATTGAGCACAGGTAAAATCCAATGAATAAAATAAAACTACTCAATATGAGGTGAAGAGTCAGGTTAGGAAACAGCACACCTGAGACAGCCCGTAGGAGTTAACTCTACCCTTGCATATGCACCACAATGCATCTGTAATTATGGTCACCACTTGCTACCAAACACACTGGGTGACATAGCCTACGTGAGGCCTCAGATGAACATTTTTTTTCTGTATGTCCAAGAAATGGTCTATCCTCTGGGTAGTTCTGCCATCCCAATCCAAGAAAGGTGAAGACCTCTTTCAATTCACTGCCTGTCCTGCTGCCAACAGGACACTCCGACCAGCAAGAGTGCAAACGCTTCCTGATTTGGGAGTGAATTCCAGCTTACACCACATTTCAGTTTAGCAACCCCAAGCAGAATCTGTCTACAAATAAGGCACATGACTCCATTACCATCAGTCTCTCCCCATACCATCCTATTGTGGAATAGGACTAGCCTCAGTGCCTTGCTTCAGGGATCTAAATTGGGAAGCTAAACAGAGACATGGGTAAGTGGAGACACCAGCTGAAGTTTGCTGGAGGGTGCTGCAGAAGCGGGAAGCCAGGTCCTGCTTATTGCTTCCCAATGAAAGCAGAGGAAAGGAGCCTAAGGAAACCAGGCAGGTGCTTACAGTGAGGCAGTGTGAGTAAGTTTCTTTGTTACAGAGTACATTCACTGCTACTCATGAAAATCACAGAAATCAATTCTAAAAGGCAATTATTGAAAGACCCACTGCACACATACATTGTTCTCACTGTCATTTAAAAGCTTCTAGAAAACGTAGTTTTCTCCAAGCTAGAATACAGAGTAGAAAAGGATAGGAAAAGTTGTCGATAATGACAGGGGTTAATTTAAATTTCCAACATGATTTCAACATCCCCTAGGAGATTTATAAATTGCATGCAAGTTTTGGAATATGAATTCATGTTAGTTATCACTTCCAATATAACTGAATGACTACTGCAGTTTTAAGTTCTAAGGACCATCAGTTTAACACACTGATGTTCACACAAAACACTTGACTTCCTGATCCCACAGTCCATATCCTATTGCTTTACACATTAATCAATTTGGTAATTCTCCTAAGTGTTTGTCAGAGCACTTATCTTTCAATACACTCATTTTCACATGCAGTTCTCACCTTGCTTTGTTTCCTTCTTATTTTCTTTTCTTTTATACCAACAACAACAACAACAAAAACTCTTTAAAAAGAAAACAAAAATGTGAGAATTTATCACATCCTGACCTATTAATGGTTAACATCTCATCTCACAGAGTTTGTATGTCAAACATGCACAATTCTCCAGTATGCTTTGTGTATGTGAGGGACCACATCTCCCTGTCCTTTCCCCATGCTCAGTTTGATTCCCAGGAGACCCACAACAGAATTTTTTTACTTCAGCTATGAAAGATATTTTTATTGTTGTTGCCATTTCACTCAGCTAAAGGATCAGAGCAGCAGCACCCTATTTTTCAGCACAGCAAACATTCATCAACTTAATCCACTAGTGTGAAAATATCAAAGTTCCTTATTTTCATGGGGCTTTATGTGATCACTTTTGAGTATTGCCACTAAAAGCTGCTGCTTCAGCCTAGCGTGGGAGACTCTCTTTTCAAGTAGAAAATACAACCAATATATGGTATGCTGCCAAGGAAAAGTCAGCCAAGAGGAATGAGAAATTTTAATGAGAGAGACCCAACTCATAACAAAATAAAGGGCTGTGCCTCTTCTGTGGTGTGGCACTATTAAAATACTCAAAAGACAAATTACTGTATCGCTGCCTTTCGTCAACAGCACTTCAGCATCCTCTATCTATACTGCAAAAGCAGTCTCTTCCCACTGATAAGACAAAGTGAATTTTTGCTGGATTACAATGGAAACTGATATTATGCTTCATATGAGCACCCAGACTTCATTTCACTGTAGCTCAGCAACTTCCCAGAAATAGGTCTCTCTGGAATAATGAAATTAATCATATGCCTCATTTGGTGGTCTAGTTTCTCCCATCCACACCATAGTTCAGCCTGAATTGGCTTCTCTCTGTCACTCATGGCCACCAATACCTGGTTTCTATGTCCATCATAATCAGAAATAAGTTTTGCTGAGAAATCCATTGCTACAACCAGAAATTATTTAAAACTTTACCTTCAGGTTAGCCATAGCCACGGTTACAGACTCCAGCGTGGCAGACATGCATCAGAGTAGACATTTACAAAGATATGTGATTAGGTGAACCTAATGAAAAAGTTGTGTACATCCCAGGCAAGATAACACGCCAAGCTTACGCTCCCATGCCATTTATCTATTTATTTTTAGAGAAATCCAGGGATAACTCCTAATCTCAAATACATTGCTGCAAATCCAGCCATGTCAATAGTCTACAAAGTTTTAGTGGTTCAGTGCAATCAGGATCAGTCTTGAAACACTAAATTCCACCTAGAAACAATATAGTATACGTGTGTGTATGTTTGTGAATGCATGTTTTAGTTATGTATACATATGTATATACAAACACACAGTTTGTATATTTTTAGGTCGAATTTCAGGGTTGGCACTGGAAAAATTGAACCTTCTCATCAGGCAGCACTTTCAGAGTTTGATTTCATTTCGTATGTGGTAGGCAGAGTTGTAACAAACTCCTCATTGAAGTTATTCATCTATCCATATATTTATATGGCCATCATCATTATATTATTTGAAAGTCCCAATGGATGAGCTATTAAACTGCCACTTAGACTACCCGAGAATGTTTTATTCATTTACTGAATTCCTTTCTTCTGGGATATTTGTTTTTAAGAGCTCATAATACATACAGACTCAATGCACAGGAAATGTAATGCGATAGGTTACAGAAACAAAGTACAAAGCAACCCATCATAAATTAAGAGGAATTTCTTTAAAGGCATTTCTTGTCAAAAAAATGTTACGGTTTCAAGTAAAGAGAAAGGTTGTGATTACTTTTGCTTGATTTTGAAATGCTTGGGCAGGAACTACTAAAAACAAAATCCCCTGGTACTCTTCAACATGGTTAGTCTGAAGAAAAGAAACAGATCTAATAAAAGACAAAAAAAAAAAAAAACAAAACAAAACAACAACTTCTAACTCCCCAAGTTGGTAACAAGATTACACAGAGTAGGAATCCAGCATCTTTGCACTCCAGCTCACAAAATAACCTGGCCTTGAGGTGGGAAGGAAGGAAGGAAGAGAGACATAGAATAGTGTGTCTTGATTATTCATACTCTTTAAAATAATCTTGAACATCATGCAGAACTCTGAAATTTCAAATTCAGTTCTCCACTTATTCATTCTCCTTTGCTCCTTGAATAAAGATTAACTATATAACCCAAAGCTTGCAGAATAGCTATAGGGATCTGCAGGTGGCTGGTGCTCCTTAGAACTGAGTGAAGTATAAGCATCATTCCTTTTTCTCATCTTGGCTGTGGAAACCTCCAGTCTGGGCTGCATCCAAACATAACAACACCCCACCAGACTGAGAAGGAAGACTCCAGTCCCAGGAACTGCCAGGATTCCTTCACACCAAAAAAAAGTGGCTCTAATTCAATGTGCAGATATGAAACAAGTGCTGTGTGATCCTTTGTTTGATTCCTTCTCCCTAGGCTAATTCTTCTAATCCCAAAGATCTCCATACCTTAAAATACTTGAAGAAGAAAACAATGCTTATACCTCTTGGGTAAACTCTGAAAATATTAAACAAGAGCCAAATGGACTTTTATAGAATATAGGGAATACAGCAGGTAAACTTCAGCAAGGAGAAGGAGTAAACGTTTAGAAGGCCACAACAGGAAGAAGAGAATAAAAGAAAAAGAAAAGGTCCTCTCCCCCTTCTTACCCTCCAAGCTCAATTACACCCTTTGCAATAAGATGAAAGAGAAAAGAAATCAACCTGTGGTTTAACTTCTGTCTTCACTACAAGAACCAAGTGAAGGTCTTAGCTATAGGGTCCTCAGGGCTGGGAGAAGTAAAAACAAGTTTCTCAACTTCATATGACAAATTTCTGGGAGTCAAGGTAGTCATGCACAGGAACAAAAAGAGTCAGAAAACCTTAACTTAAAAGCTTGAACCTCAACTGAGGTTAAAGAGAGGCTGAGAAAGAGGGGGTGCCTCCTCACACAGGAGAGGAGCGGTGACCTTATGGTATGGAAAAATATTACAATTTGGAGTTACTTCTTTCTCAGAAGAGTTGTGAAAATTCTCTTTCAAAATGTAGCTATTTAAAATCTATTAAAGAATCAGCTTCACAGCAAACAGCTGTGCTTGAAAATGTAAAGGTCTTTATTAGGAGGCAGAGGAACATTAACTTCATAAGCACGCTAAGTCTGAATAGTACGTAGTGAAGCCAGACATCTGCAGCAGGAACAGAAGCTCTTGATTTTGTTGGAAGTGACCTCAATCTTATGAGTAACTCCTTCCTTTTACCCAGCATCATCGGCAGTAGTGTATCTATTCTTATTGGTTTAATCATCAGCACACTAAACCTACAAGCTTTTCACACAGGCAAATCCACACCCTTGAATGAAGCCTCTTCTCGGTACTGTTTTCTACCAACTACAGCAATCTGCCTGCACAAAAACTTCTGCTGACCAGGCCGTGATGACTTGCAAAACAGGTGCAATGAAGGTTACAAAACATCTTGACTGGATTGTAGTTGTTACTTATTTAAGGCTTCCATCAAGTCGCAAAAGTGACAGGAAAACATGTTTTTCACTATCTGTTGTCAATATTGCAACAAGGAGGTGGGAGCCCATGTATGTCAGTGCCCCCTTTTGGAAGGAGCCTCTTCCATAGAGCAGAACTATGGAAAAATCTTCTAAATTCATGGAAATATTTAAGGCACATGGAAGTTATTGATCTAGGACTTTAAACGCCAAGGTGTCATTCTACCAGCAAATCTCTGCCACAGACTAGAGGTAGCCATGGATTTTATACTCTTCCCTCATTAGAAAGGCATTATCAGTTGCATGTTGTCAAATGACAATAGCAGAAAAGACACATAAAACCAGCACTTTCTCTAGCTAGACATCTTCTTTGAGTTGCACTTCACAATAATTTATCCAGCTAGGAAAAGTTAACAATTTACTGGCTAGGAAAAGAAAGCAGAATACAGAAAAAGAATTCAGAATCTGTGCCATAGGGAAATGAATTAAAAATACACATTCAACCCTAGGCAGAAGCGGAGGAAAAAAAACTGACTGACACTACCAGACTTACAGCAGGGGCTAGATTCATGGGGCTACCTGCTCCCCGATGAGCACAAAGACACCTTTTTCCATATATATGATTATACCATGATGTGTTTATCCCCAAAAGAGAAGATGAAGACAAAATGACCATTTCTGCAGAGTAAGCCCTCACAAGAGACAGCGCTGTAAATCCTAACCTTCCTCAGAGCTGCAAATCCTGCTGCTGCCTGCATGTAATTTCACACGGGAGAAAGGCCACGCAGCATGTAGCAAGTGTAATTCAGGCCGTCCCCAGGAAGTGAAGATTGGGCCACCCAGCCGTACGTTATGAATAACTTTGTTTTGCTAGCAGGTGCTGGGGATTTTTTCCATACAACACTGATTTTTGCTGAGGATCAGTTAATCAGCAAAGGCTTCCACTTGGGAGCAGGAGCCAGGCACCGTCTGTCCTTCTGGGGAGCGGGTGCAAAGGGTCTCTCAGACTCTCCCTTCCCCGCGAAACATGGCTTGGGGGAATGGTAGGGGGACAAGAGGGAGGAATAATTTGCCACCATGTGAGATCTGTCAAAAAGGAATTCCTCGGAGCCACCTTACAACAGATTTGAGCTTGTCCCTTGGTGGTCTGCCCCCAGGGAGACAAAGGCTGGTATCCACTTTTCATGCTGTGCGCACCTCCAATCCCTCCAGGCTCCTGCTTCTCAGCGTCTCTAAAATGGGAAAGCTTTGGGGTAGTTTCAAAATGAGCCAGTTATTTTTATGGGGGCTACGTGCCTCCTTCCAAACACACTCAAGGATACTACTTCTTGCTTATTTGGCTTTGTTTTATTTCTCCTTTAAGTTTATCTCATAAATCTGCTTTCACTCCCATCCAAGAAGGGGCAGCTTGAAAGCTCTTCCTAGGTACAATGTCAATGTGAAAAATTCAGGACTGGTGAGTCCCACTCCTGTCACTGCTGGTCTTTCTCTGTCTCTCCCTTCACCACAGGTTAATTTGGATCCTCCCAAACAGCCGGTTCTTTTCTGAGCTGCATCTCTGAACCTCAGGGGCAAGGGCTTTGCTAATGTAACCCAAGGGCTGCTGAGGAGCAGCAGGCAGGATCACACCCTGCCATGCAGCACCGTCCAGCTGCATACACTGAGACTCAAGCGTGACTCAGCTGGGCTCTTTCCAAATCCTACCCTTACTATAACACAAGTATGAAATACACAAGGCTCAGCTCCCACCCTGTACTCTCTTCTGTGGCACTCCTCCTGCAAACCCACTCCCACTAGTCCCAGGAGCTGCTGGTCACTGCCACTGCTCTGCTCTGTGTTCAGGATACTGCACATACTCCTTCTGACAGCTTGCACAGGCTTGTATAAACAATTTGGATATAGTTTATAGTAAGAAAGAAGTCTATGAGATTTACAGCTACTGCTTCCAGGGCCATAATAGGTATGTAGGTGTAAGGACTTGGGTAAGCTGTTAATCTCAGAGGAAAAAAATACTATATATCTCCCTCAGACACTCGGTGGGTGGAGGTAGGGCAGCTCAAATGGTCCAAACCTTTATATATGGGCAAAAGTAGAGCAGCTAAAAAGGAGATGAATATATAAAAACTTCTTCCCAGTTGACAGCTCCATGTAAAAAACACAAAATAAAATGAAGACCAGGGGAAAAGACTGGTAGGATGGCCTAGATGGTCTTTAAAGGTTCCTTTCAATCCAAACCATTCCATTGTTCTGTGATTATAAGTTTCCAAGTCAAAATACACCCACAGGTACTGAGAGAGCT
>NW_008631501.1:0-41937 GCF_000691845.1 Merops nubicus
GCGGCGGTCTCTCGCTGTCCTGGGGTGAAGCGTTCACACACGTCTCCCGCAGGCCCTGATCAATTACTACTGCCAAGAAGGCTACTTCCACCACGTCCGGGCTGCGGCGGATGAAGCGCTGGGGCGGCTGGGCAGCGATCCGGTGTTCCTTTTCTACCGGGCCTACGGCGCTCTGAGGGCAGGTAATGCGGGGCTGTGGAGCTGGTGGCTGTGTCCTCACCCTCCCTCCCCAAACGCTGGTCTTTCTTGCATCACACAATCCAGTCTTCAGACTGCTACTCGGAAAGAATGCAGTGTTCTGGAGTCTGAGTGATTTCCCCATTGAGAAGATTACCGGTGTTTCATATCTACCACCACCTTTCCTGCCTTCCCCCCGCCCTAGTCTGAATGAAACTGATCTAGACCACATAGTGATGAAGTGAGAAATAATAGGTGCCTGTTTATTTATTTTAAATGGTTAAATGAATGTGGGACAGGTAAACAGGTTCGCTGGAGAGAATTTGAGCCCTACTCAAATGCCTATTGTATTGTATCACAAAGATAAATTTGCTTGAACCAGCGAATACCTCTTTGTTTCACCGCAGGTGTGTCTAACTGTTGTGTTCATCTGCTTCAGAGGGGATGACAGTTCATACTTATTGGGAGGATCTCGGTGTACATTAGACTGTTCTGAAAAGTTTATGTAGCTAAATCTATATTTCAAGGATGTAACCTAAAGTGGGTGAAGGCTATGGCAGGAGATTGGAAAGGATTGCTGCTGGTATTTGCGGTCTTGAAAAAAGTCTTGTTGCCTATTCTGCGTTTATTTTCACTAGGTGACATCCAAGAGGGTATTCGACAGTTGGAGTCTATTAAACACAAACAAGAGGTGTCACTTTGTACAATGATGGCTCTGATTTATGCCCATAAAAAGAGCCCTAATCCAGGTATGCACTTGAAGAGAATACGACTTAATGTTTTTAACAGCTGTATGTGTAGGTCTGAAATTTGTAGACTAATTCTGCTCAATTTAAAAAGGTATATTCCAGCTTGGCATTTGCCAGGGTGTCTAGTACTGAAGTGACACTTACCAAGATTGTAAACAAAAACACCAAGACACAAAACTGTGAAGAGTTTTTCTTTTCTTTTCATTATTGTCAAGTTTCCATTTATCTGGCAGAAGTCTCAGCTACGAATCTAAGGTTTAGCAAATAGCTGGGTTCTTGTACAAATGACCAC
Organism: Merops nubicus; assembly: GCF_000691845.1. NCBI lineage: Eukaryota > Metazoa > Chordata > Aves > Coraciiformes > Meropidae > Merops > Merops nubicus. Next base: position 1,219 of record NW_008631501.1, read on the forward strand.
GTTGATGGGAGCCCTCTTCTGTTTTTTTACATTTGTACCTTATTAATATTTTTAAGTGTGAGGGATTGCCTGTGTGTTAATAAATATATGATGCAGAAAACAGTGTTTGCTTTGGAAGCCCTTGGCTTATGTGCTGCTATTTGGTAGTATTTTGAGATGCTGTCAGTAAAAGCTCTGAACAAAACTGTTTCAGATCGAGATGCTATTCTAGAGTTGGATGCAAAAATGAAGGAGCAACGTAAAACAGCAGGGCATCAGGCTCTGTACTTTGCTGGCTTGTTTTTGTGGCATCTTGGTTGTGAGGACAAAGCCCGTGAATATGTTGATAGAATGATCAAAGTTTCTGGTGGTGGTAAAGAGGTAACTTTTTTTTTTCCTCTATGTAAAATAGTAAAAAGACCATGCGTACTGTGAAGCTAGACTTACTGCACCAATGCTGTTTTGTGTTCCAATACTTTCTTAATGTCATAAATTCATTTGACAGGGCCAAGTAGAATGCCCATAATGATTTTTATTTTTTTTTTTTGTCTAGTAACTCCCTTTTCACTTAAATGCAAGGTCTGTGTTGACCAATGGAAATAATATGCCATTTAGGCCAACTTTGGTACTTGGCACTGAGCATCATTTTTCATAGGAGAAAACCTGTGATAGTCTCACTAAAGGGAGACATCTGTTTTAAATCTGAAGACTCAAAAATACGCAGAGGACTAGGGATTAACTTTAGAGCAGTTGTTAAAGGCAAAATTTACCTAGGTTTTTAGTGAATGTAATTTATTTTAAAATCTATGTGTTTATGAAGAAATAATTAAGTACATGGCAAAGTGTTAATGCCTTGATCTCTAAAAAGACTAAGGGCATGCCAGTTTGGTAAAAGAGTATGATGAATTTGCTTATCGAAACCATATTAGTTGGGAATTTGTTTGCTTGTTCTTTTTTTTTTTTAGGAGTGTATAAAAAATGTGCTATATGGGAATGTTGCTTAGTAGCAAATATTTACAGCTGAAATGTTCCATTGATTTGAAATAATTCAATTTTTTGGGAGGGGACATACACATACATAAAAATGTACATTATCACTTACGTGTGTAGAACACAATTTTGCTTTTCTCTAAGTTCACTTAGCTTATCCCTTTTTCTAGTTTAACAATACAAAGTTATGTTTACTTCAGATTTTTCAGGAGATGGTTAGGGGTGCCTCACACTTAGGGAGATATGATTTGCTTAGTGTATATACAGTTAATTTTTTACAAGATACTTTGTGTACTCTTTATATAGAAGTAAAACACTTCCCATTTTTTTAAGTGCTTGAGTATGTAAATTTCAGACAGTTTATGCTGCATAACAAAATCATGACCCTGATTGTTAGCAATTACAAAATATAGCTCTTCTACCAACCTTTGCATTTTAAATACATGACACACTTTTTTAGTTTTGTGTTATGAAAGAGTATATGTTGTACAGTTTTAATTTTTTTTGATTGCAATTGCAATTTGTTTAAATAATCCAGCACTTTGAAGTAGGTTTGAGTTACTTAAGCTATAAGTAAATGACTGCAACACATAAGAGAAATAAAGTTTAGTAATTACATGTAATAATTCCTTCACTTAAAAGACACATTTTACCCTGAAACAGTTCTAAGTACTGTATTTTTAATAATACTGTTGAGGATTTGGGAAACGTCAGGTATTTGCCCTGTACACAGATTTTTCTTTTTAATCACAGAAGAAAAAAACACCAAGTATCTCTTCTTTTTAATCACCCTGTATGTTTCTCAGTGTCTCCTATAAACAAAATGTTAAGAAAATACTCTGCAGAAATGTTTACAAAATATTCTTACTGTCTTAAGCAATCGATTCTGTGAGATATTGTTCTGTTTGCTGAGCATGTTAGACTAGTTCAGTGCCACTGATTTCTTTAATCCTGTAAGGAAATATCCTATTTGAGTAATTTAATGTTGGAATGGATTGCTAATATTTTAGGGTATGCTGTAGACTGTTTGTTATTTTAAATAGTTAAAAATAGATTATTTAAGTTCTATTTTATTTTAGATTGTTTCTACTTATTACTGTATCTAATAACCTTTTTTTACTAACTAGTTAGTGAAGAATTCAAATTTGTATTTTCTTTACAGGGTTTGATTTTGAAAGCATGGCTTGATGTCACCTGTGGGAAAGAAACTCACATTAAAAAAGCTGTGAAATACTTTGATGAAGCACTGCAGGAAGGCAATGATGTTTTTGCTCTTCTTGGTAAAGTAAGTTTACTTTATGATTTTAACACTTCCTAAGTGTCATATTAGTTTTGTACTCTGATTAGAGAGATGTTGAGAAGGGTTGTCTATAAGTGAGCTTGTCCAAGGAGTAGAAATATAGCTCAGTTATACTCTTTGTTCAGAAGAGAAGACTAGGTTTTAGCAGAAGTGAAGATTGAATTGATACATGAAATTATTTAAAGAATGTAGGATAGTTATCACACAGATTTATTGCTATCACAATAAAAATATACTGACAGTCCTGTTTCCTGTGGTAGAGAGCCCGTTTTATGAATTTTAAAGCTATTTTAGTGAGTAGCCAAGGTTTAGCTTTCTTTCTAGGTTAACCTTTTTTGAGTTTCTCATTGTCTTTGTAGATTAAAATAAAAGGGTTGCAGTAATGATATGCTGTGTCTGTTACCATAATGATCACAATGACCTTCCTGTTTATTTTTTTAGTTTTCTTGCAGTAAAATTAGCTACCAGATGCTATTTTAGGGTCTGTTAGACACCAGTGTAGAAAAGAAAGCCTAGAAAGTCTAAATGTATATTGAAGTTATGATTTTACTATGTACACAAGGAAAACTTTTTATTCATGTATTTATATGTAAGAAATGAGGTTTCAAATCAACAGAAAATGACAAAATGTGGGATCTCTTCCTTTTTGCACAGAACACCTGTCCATGTTAGAAAACTGCTGTGTGCCAGGGCAAAAAAAAGTAATAGTCAAACACTATAGTGCAATCATTTATGAACATTGTTAACACTGTTTTATTAATCATCCTTAGTCTGTTTCAAGTGTTTTGACTATATTACATTAAGCCCTGACGATTAAATGCGGAAAAAAAATTGTTCAATGGAAATAAGAATGAAGTTTAAGAGAGTGTGCATAATGTATGTTGACTGTTGAGCTTAATTACCAGTGTATCTCAAATTTAGTTAATGCAACTAGGTTTTAGACAATTGTCTTGCTATGGCTTAAGAAATTAACTGCCAGAAATCACTATGTTCACACTGTTTCTATCTCCACTATATGAAATAAAATGGTGTGTACGTTTTGACCTTGAATATGGTAAGTAGATTTTAAGCATCAAAGCAAAACAGAAGGTTTAAGCCCCATATTAATTTCTACTCAAATTAATTCAAAACTGTCATACTTGACACTTCTGAAGTAGTTCTGTATTTGAAGTATCCCGTAAATTGCTTTATAATTGTTAATTCTGGCAACAACAGCAGTGACTACAGAGTGTAGGTTTTTGGATGGTACGTACCTTAGAAACTTCAAAAAAAACCCCAAACAACAGAAAAAAAAAACCAACAAAACCAGAACACCAACAAACAAAACCCATGTTTAATCTGTGATGTGCGTTCAATATCCTAAAATTGTGAAGTGCTTTATACAGTTATTTGAAACCTACTAGGACAATTTTACTTTACAGCTACATCTGTCTTTTTCTTATTTGTAACTGACTAGTGATGTGTAAATGCTTCAGTTAGAGTGCTTGCCACACACCAGGTTTTACACATCATCTTGTTCTATATGATGCTTGCAGTATCTCTAGTTGTGATTGATGCTAAAGTAAAACTGTTACTTAAAGATGTTCTTTTTCTCAGTAGCTCTTTTTCCTGATTTGTCTGTGAGAGAACTTCTGAATCTTCTCATTTATGTGAGTGTACAGGCTTATGTAACTTCTCTTTCTCCATTAGGCACAGTGTTTTGAGGTCCGACAGAATTATTCAGGAGCTCTGGAAACTGTGAACCAGATAATTGCAAACTTTCCAAACTTCATTCCTAAAAAACATTCCGGCTTTCATAAAGAAAATGAAGCTACAACTAGCCTTGCAGGACTGGGAGCAGGCGGTTGAAACTGCAAATAGGTTGAGTATGAAATAGCATACCAGTACTTGTGGTGTTGCCATGTTTACACTGTAAGAAGAAGAGTTTGAAGCAAAAGGAGATAAAAGTTTCCATTAATTTTTAATTAATTTGAATGAATTAAATCATGTGGGTTTCTAAAAAATTTAAACTAAATCATGTTTTAATAGAGCCCAGCCTTGCAATTCTGTGAGACTACCACATCAATACTTGAATCCATTTCATACGGAAAAGGAACTTTTTTTGTGATAGGCATGAAGTAACAAAGCTGTGCTTTCAGTTGAGAGGTGTGACTTAAAAGTGACTGTGTGATGCAAGTTATTTTATTCCCCTTTTAGGATAGAACATGATTGAGCAAATATTTGGTTTTGGTTTCATTACATTGACCTTTTATTTGGCTTCAGACTATTGCATAAAGATGCCCTGAATTTAGAAGCCATAAGAATGGAGGCCCTGTATTATCTGTGCAGGGAAGGAAATATATCTGAGGTAAGTCTTTTCATTAGCAGATTGTTGAGCGGTGTTTGTAGGGACCAGATGCCCCATGCACTGTCTTATTTATGTCTTCTTATATAATTTGTCTGGTCCTGTGCGACACTACTTGTTTGCAGGAAGGAGTATACTCACCTTTTGTGACTCACAGGACTGCTCTAGGTTATTGTTGGGGTGTTTTCTGGATGCCGGAAGAACGGTAATTTTTTACCTCTGTCTTTTCAGAGGAAAGGAATCAAACCAAACAGAGCTCTTCTCTGGATGGTTCATTGAATCATGGTGATTTGAATCATCAAAGCAATCTTTTATTGTTTAAATGCTCTTTTGAAAAATTCATAAGTTATTGTAACCCTTCTATTAATTTTAAGTATTTTATTAAATGAATTAAGGGAAATAGCAGGGTCTTGTAGTGATAAATTTTTGGAAAGGGGTCATAGTCACTTAAGAGCAGTCTCTGATGTTAGGTTGTATAACCTGTGCTTTTATTCACCCTTTTTTGACGATTAATGGTGGTTTTTTAGCTCTAAGAATTCTTTTTTCCTCCTACTCCAAAGTTTCTTTTCTGCACAAGGATATAAGCATGTATTTCGTACATACAGTGCTTGTGTCATTTTCCAGGAAATTTTAAAAGGCATTATCTAAATTGTCACAAAAAAATCAAATACTTTAAAATAGGTTTTTCTCATTATTCAGAAATGCTGGTATAATTTAAGTAGAGATGTTGCAAAAAAAGTGACGTGTTTTCAGTGGTTTTGGGGTTTTTCAAGTTCCAGAGCAAAAGGTATTTTAGGTTGTTTAACACATTCTTAGTTATTACAAAGAACTCTGTAGTCATTATTGTATTTGTATTCAAATTTAAGTCTTACGTATGCACAGTCATAGAGAATATGGAGAAGCAGTAATAATTGCAGACTCCAGTGAAATAAAGCTCTCCAGGAATGAAACTTGCTGGATGTTCTAGGGTGTAAACAAAAGCCGCTGATGTAAAATGTCACACAGGACTAAGACCCCTGTCTAGGAAAAAATGTTAAAAAACCTTTGAGACATAAATGTCATCGAGGTGGCTTCATAGTGTGACTTTAGATGCAGACACACGTACCTTATTATTGTAACTCTAGAAATATCTAAAATACCTTGGGTGGTTTTTCGAAACTGCGATGTTAAAAGTCTGAGCATCTGGAAGTGCTTTTGTTTTGAGCATGTATGTCTGTGACACAGTGAAGCATGAAAAAGATTCACAAAGCAGATTGCTCATACTGTTTTCAAACCTGAAATCTTCTGAGTTTGTTTCAAGATAAAGCTGGATAGTGAAATATGTGACTAGTTTTTAGTGAAAACTGTTAAATTGTGTTAATCTGTTCATTCTTTCTTTTATTTACTATGCTACTCCTTTTTCTCCAAGGCTTCAGCAAGACTGGGAGACCTAATTGAAGCACTGGGCAGGTTAGAACCACGTAATTCGCAGCTCTTCTGTAAAATGGCTTTAGCTTTCAGTAGAACAGTAAGTATGCTTTTTTTTCTTCAGCAGTGTGCAGCTATCTATATATCCTGGGTTTTGTTTAATTTTCTGGTAGACTGATTTTAAATGTCTACTAAAAGGTAGGAGATGGCCGACAATTGAAATAGATGACCTTTTGTAGCCTTTGTTAACTACATTTTTAAAGTTCTATATTCAGTATGAATTATAATACTTTTTACATACAAATGTACAAATACAAGTTTAATCACATAGCCTTGAAACTGAAGGTTTCTTTAATCTTTCTATTTATCCAACTATCCACTATTCCTTATTGTATGGTATTGTATGTTTGTTTGAGTCCAGCACACTTTAATGTCACAACTTCTATAGAACTGCTACAGATTGTGTTAGTTTTATATGGACTGTTGTTGTCCCAACTGCTGCTGCAAGATTCAGTGTTTTTTTCTAAGTGAATCAGAAAAATAATGAATACTTAAGGTTTAAAGATTTTTCTTAACTATTAGTGTGGCCGGAACCAGCTCATCCTTCAACATACACAAACCTTAGTGGAAAGAGCATATGATTTGGCACCTGACAATGCAGAATTTGCTACTGAACTTGGCTACCAAATGATTTTACAAGGGATAGTGAAAGAAGCTTTAAAATGGTACAAGACAGCTATAACACTTGATGAAACAAGTATTTCTGCACTGACTGGTAAGATCTTGCACTCTTTTGGTTTTCACTGGTCTTAAGACACAGATGGTGCTTTTTTGCTCAAGTTTTCCTGCTACTGGAAAAATCTAGAACTATAGAATGGGAGCATTGGGCAGTACTTTCTGATTCGTGGATTGAGAGCAGTCCTGAGGAGGAACACTTGAGGGTGCTGGTTGATGAAAAACTCAATATGAGCTAACAATGTGTGAGTACAGACCACAAAGCCAACTGTGTCCTGGTCTGCATCAAAAGAAGCATGGCCAGCAAGTTGAGGGCCGCTCTACTCTGTTTTTGTGAGACACCACCTGAACTGTACTGCATCCACCTCTGGAGCCCCCAGCACATGGACCCGTTAGAGTGGATCCAAAGGAGGGCCATGAAGATGATCAGTGGGCCGGACTACCTCTCCTATGAGGACAGGCTGAGAGTGTTGGGGTTGTTCAGCCTGGAGAAGAGGAGGCAGCAGGGAGGCCTTATTGCAGCCTTCCAGTATCTGGAGGAGGCCTACAGGAAAGCTGGGGAGGGACTTTTTACAAGGGTGTGTAGGATAGGGCAAGGGATAATGGCTTCAAACTGGAAGAGGGTAGGTCTAGATTAAATTATTAGGAAGAAGTTCTTCATTGTGAGGGTGGTGAAGTGCTGGGACAGATTGCTGGGGAAGTTGTGGATGCTCCATCACTGGAGGTGTTGAAGGCGGGGTTGGGTGGGGTGTTGCACAGCCTGTTCTAGTGAGAGATGTCCCTGCCCATAATGTTGGAACTAGATGGTCTTTAAGGTCCCTTCAAACCCAAACCATTCTTTGATTCTATCTTGTGTTGTCTTGTAGCAACAGGTTCACTTCACTGGGCATGTCTTTTGGTCTTCCTTTTCAAAAGTGTAACTTTTCTAAGCTTCTTCATACATAAAATTGTCATTAACATAAATCTTGATCTATTCTTTCTTGTATCACCACTTTATGAAGAGGTTGAGACGAGAAAAACTTGTTTGTGGAAAATAAAATGTGAGCATGACTAGGAAGACAATTCTGCAATAAAATGTTTAAATATGTTACAGGAATTATCCGCTGTCAGCTAATCCAAGGGCAATTAGAAGAAGCAGAGCAACAGTTGGACTTTCTTAATCAGATTCAACATGCCATTGGAGAATCTGGGGTAGGAGACATCTTCCTTCATTAAAGTCCTTTGATTACAGTCTGAATCGTGGTCAGCTAGCTACGTCACGTTCTATATTTCAGTCACTTGAGCAGAGCATTCTTAATGGAGTATCATTAAATTTAAATTTCATTTTTCTTCCTATCAGTCTAAATTAAAATGTTGCCTAACTTTGCAACATGTGACTGCTTGCAGAGAAAAGATATCATTGCCTTCCTGCAGTGCTTTATCTCTGAAGATAAATTTGTAATGTCAGAAAGGGATAGATATTATTTATTTTCTGGATTTTGTGCCCAGAAAAAATTAGAGCTTCTTGCACAAATTAAAGGAACGCAATGATATTATAATCATCAGTGTCAGTGGGCTTACTAAATGTCTTATAGTATCCCTAGATATAAAGAAGAAATGGGTAACCTTGATAATTATTTTATGAGTAACAGTTGAATCTATCTGGAATATGGAGAATGTTTTATTTCTTTCTTTTCTTTCACTGCAGGAATTATCTTTCTTGCGTGCAGTCCTAGCTATGAAAAAACATAAAAGACAAGAAGTGGTTATTGCCTTATTGAATGACATTCTGGATACTCACTTTTCATCTTTGCGTGGTTTTCCTCTTGGTGTGGAATATTTTGAAAAACTAAACCCTGATTTCTTGCTAGAGATCATTAGGGAATATCTTAATTTTTGCCCAGCACAGGTAAGCAGCTGTAGATAATATCTGTCTTAAAAAGGAAATTATTTCTGGATTTAATTTTGGTTTCTAATCACAAAGCAAAAAATTTATAAAATTTTCCCTCTTAAAACATGAATTTATTTGAAGTAAAGGTGTGTTTTAAGGTATTGTACCCCTATTTAAACAAAATAACTATGAAAATGCATCTTTTGTGAGGTGAGGAAGTTGCAATAATGATACCTGAGGAATCTTGGGATATTGGAATGTGTATGTATTTCTAATATTTAAGTATCTATTTGATCATGGAACTAACAATTCAGTGGATGGAGTTATCTCAATATGAAACTAGGATATTCATGCAGACAATCCTGTTTGGTCATCTCAGGAAATTTTTGCAGTGCCTGTTTGCAGAAATGTTTCAGTTTCTTTTCTGTTGGTAAAAATCAAAGGAATGCTTCTTTTTACCATTCCAAAGAAAAAATCTCATTTACTTAGATGACTGATTTTCTGTGTCTGAATTTGCTTATGCTAGTTTTAGCAACAGACGCTGTGTTTTCAGTTCATTGCTAACAGTATGGATATGCTTTGAGGCATGGAATGAGGGTCTGAGGGACAGGACCAGCACCTTCTCATTCTTCTGGTTATTCATTCCAGCTCCAGCTCTCTTGAAATTTTATTCAAGTTACCATTCTGTTAGATGAGCTGGCATGATGATTCAGAGCATGTCACCAAATGTTTATGGACTGACTCAGCTTATGTTAGGTCTCAAGTGTTTTATCATCCTTGAAGTCCATGAGGCTGTCCTGTGTTCATGCCGATACCAAGAAGTAACACCCATAAATTTAAAATATCTTTTTATATGTGTTCAAAATGACAGTAAAGACCATGTTTTTCGTAGATGCTTTCCTATTGCTTATTGTGAGTTTAAAATGAAGCTCAGACTTAAAATGAAACCTAAGTCCAAAACATGTCAACTGAAGTATTGTCTTTTGGTTTGCGTGTGGGTTTGTTTGGTTTGTTTGTTTTTTTCACTCCTAGCCTGCAAGTCCTGGGCAGTCCCCTTCACTGCTTCTCAAGCACTGTGATTCTGTTCTTGAAACTGTGGTAAAAACTGTGCCTGGTCTTCAACAAGCTGTCTTTTTAATTGCAAAAGTGAAATATTTGTCAGGTAATAATTATATGAATGATTAACTATCCACCTCTTTAGTTTCTTTAAAATAAAGTAAAAAAATCACACTTTTAAATTTTAATTATTTTTCTTTCAGTGCAGAATACTGCATTACAGATATGTGAATAACATTTGCACTGCCTTGTTGTGATTTGTATGAGCATATCTTAAGTGTATGGACACATAAATATGGTATATTTTTATCTGTTGCTTCCAAAAAAGATCACTTCTTGAATATTTCACAGATGGAGCAGTGTGAAAATACCTTTTCTTTGACCTGGCTTTGATTTCATTTCATAGCCATATAATATTTCATATAAGAGTTTATTAAAAAAAAAAACAAACCCTCAAACCATAAAACTGGAGAATATTTAACCTATGTGTTTTGTATCAGCTGCTTTTTTGCTTGTCCTTTTTGGAACGTCCTAGGGGATATTGAAGCAGCCCATAGCAATCTACGTTACTGTCTTGAAAGGAACCCTTCTTACGCAGATGCGCACTTACTGATGGCCCAGGTGCACCTGGCTCAGAGCAATACTAAGCTGTGTTCTCAATCCTTGGAACTTTGTCTCAGCTACAATTTTGAGGTGAGTTGGGCAAAAGAATTAAACTGTTTTATTCAGTGAATTGTCTGAAGTTCTTTGGTTTTTGTATAAGGTACTTTTTAAACAGAACATTTTGTTACTCTTTCACTACAGGTTTAAAATGTAAATGTTTATATGAACATGGTATTTGAATATTTATCCAAGAAATTATAGTAAGGACAGAACTAATAACTTATTACAACATACTGAAATTGTTTTGAAATACAAAAGAAAGAATGGTAGCTTTTTCACAAAGCCTTACGTAAATATTAAAACCATGGTATATAAACAGAATATTTAATTCCAGACTAGACTTGCAACAGTCTTTAAAAGTCAACCTCGAAGGACTTGAAGAGTGTTCCAGTGTTTTTTTGGGACTTTTTGCACAGATGTACAATTGCTAATGAAGATATGCACAGATGCATGAGAGCATTGGAAGGGGTCTGTATGGACCTCTTGACAATTTGTGCTGCTTTAGAGCACTCTCCCTAAGTGTTAAGAGAGTAGCCATATGCCATGCTTTCTTCCATTAGTGTCACATCTTCCTCCATCCTTTCTGTACCTTAGGGAGCAAATCTGGTAAATTAAGTGCTTTGTTAGAAAACTCCCAGTGTTTTCTGGTGGTCCTTGCCAGTTTTATTTCTTGGGACTAATACATAACAGTATGGGATTTTTGATTTGTTGACAACGGTGGAACTTTATGTACGAAAGTACATTAAGTTTGGAACACTATGCAGCACTTACTGGGTCTGAGTTATGCCAAGTCTCTTGACAGAACTTAGTTGAAAAGTGACAAACTACCACTTCCTTGCATGAATGCTCTCATCTTTGTTCCTTCTTCCAAATGATGGAAGAGAGCTGAAGATTTCTATTTAGGAGAAACTGAGGTGCTTGCAACTTTGTACACAGTTGTATTTTGCTTATTGACATTTCCTTGTCATGTGAACTCCATTTTAAGAAGATGGAGAAATGGCAGGCTGGACTTGTGCTAAATAATGGTTATTTACCTCTTTTTAATTAATAGCATGATGAAGTATGCATAGAGCAGTATGGGAGATGCTTAAATTCAGTTTTGTTTCAAATAGTGTTGTAATGAATTTCTTTCTATCCCAAAGTCTTATCTCATGCAGAAGGTTTTTTTTAATTAAAAACTTACTTAATTACTATTTTGCATATTGTTTGAAGATTCTGATATTTTCATAAGTAAATTACTGAAATTGAAATTGGATATATTTGGAGAAAAGAAGGAACCAAGGTCAGTATTTTTTAAAAAAAATAAATTAAAAAACCTTGTTCATGCATAAAGTAAAATCTGGAAACTCCTTATCTCATTACAACTTTTTTTTTTTTTTTTTTTCTTTTCTTAGGTGAGAGAACATCCTGTTTATCACTTAATTAAGGCCCAAACCCAGAAGAAGATGGGAGAATTGTCAGAAGCTATTAAGACCTTGCAGATGGCAAAGAATTTGCCTGGAATGAGAAAACCTACAGCTTCCTCAAAAACTAAAGAAAAAAGAATTGAAATTGATGCAAATGATCGTGTGTCTGTCTTCCTTGAGTTAGTAGAAGCTCATTGTTTGAATGGAGAACCGGTAAGATGGCAAACTTGTGAAGATGTAATACATACCTGAAAACAATTTCCTCTTCCCATTAATAGAAATGTCTGTCCTCATTACTTTGGAATAGAAAACCATTGCTTCTTTTATGAAGGAGCCTTGCTTCATAAAATTTACAAGATGTTAATATATGGCTTGACAGCTTGCACACATTGTATAGAGAGGAGAAAAACCTGTATGCCAGTGCTCAGTTTTGAGATACCGTTGGTATTCATTTGCTGGCATGTAGATTCCTGTTTTGCTATCAGAATGCTATAGGAACTATTTTTGGATTGTGACTTTATCTTTGTGTAGCACCATCCTTACTATCAGCTATATCTTCATAAACAGCAGGGTTCTGTGTATGTCTAGGAATAGAAGCAAAGCCATATAGTCCTCTCCTGTAACTGGAAGAGACCTCTAGAGGTCACCCTGCTCAACACAGGACCTCTTAGAGCAAGATGCTAAAGGCATTGTCCTGTTGAATTTTGAGCATCTCCATGTATATATGTAATGCAAATGTTATGATCTCTACTAAAACTCTTTCTAGTAGTTCATATTGCGTAAAATTTATTTACAAAATAAAGAGAGGGAAAAAACCGCCTTCAATATTTTAGCAAAACAAATGGATACTATTCTTGGGGGGGGAGGTTTAGGATTTTGTTTGTTTTTGTAGTGACCCCTGACATTCATTGGCTTATGTTGTTCTTATGGCTGTTCAACGCGAAGAAATACATTAATTCTATTTGGTTTCTTATTTGCAGCATGAAGCTGCTCTAATACTGCAAGATGCCTTCCATGAATTTTCTGGAACTCCTGTGGAACTAAGAATTGTGATTGCAAATGCAGATCTGGCAATTTTTCAAGGAGATGTTGAACAAGCCTTGACTATACTCCGAAATATTACACCTGAACAGCCTTACTTTGTACAAGCTAAAGAAAAAATGGCAGATATTTATCTTCAGTACAGGAAAGATAAGAAGTTATATGCTGGCTGTTATAGGTAAAAGTTTGTGGGGTGTGTATGTTTTCCTAGATGTTTAATGGTAGCATGGTAAGCTCATTTTTCCCTGTCTACTACAGTAAGCCAGAAATATTTAGTGACATAATGTGTTCCCTTTGGGTAAGTATTTTAACATTTAAAACAGTAACTGGAAGTCCTATTTTTAGAGAGATACCTCAGATTTTTTCTTTATTTTCAGAAATAAAACTAAAATCTGCAGAGGATAAAATCTTTGTGCCCTGTTTGTTGTTTAGATACCAGTATTGATATATTAAATATTAAGCAAAGTTCTGTCTTCTGTTTCTAGAGACCTAGTAGAAAAACTGCCAAGTGCTCATACTTTTCTTCTTCTTGGTGATGCATACATGAATATTCAAGAGGTAAGTGCTTGCTAGAGATGAATAGAATGATTCAGGCATTTGTTGCCTTTGGCAAGTTGAGGCCATGTCGCTTGTTGACTCTGATTAGTAGTTGTTGAACAGAAACTGCTGTAGGATGTAAAAAAAACCCATAATTATTGGTCACAAATGTAACTTCTAAGCTTAAAGAAAAAGCTACTGAAAATGCATTTTTTTTCTCATAAAGTGAAAATCAAGGAGAGAATTTTATTTAGAACACTGGTCCATAAGACTAGCCAAAATATAAAGTGAGAACTAAATTAAGTTCATAAAGAAGTTGCAAGTGTATAGAAGAGTTCTGGAGCTTAGAGTAATTCTATGTCACTTAGTTCTCATTTTGAAAGTTTTATTTAAAGAATTTAAATTATTGAATTCCTATACATTTTCTTACATCCTTTGCTTTCTTCATGAATTGGACATATACATATACAATTTGTAGAACGCAGTGTAGTCGAGTGGATATAGGAATTTGAAGGATGCACATTTTAATTCATATTTTCAAAGAATAGACTGGGTTAGGACATGCAACTAATACTTTAGATTACTAGTTTGAGCATTTATAGATGATTGTTAGTTGTTCACTTATTAATGTTTGTGTGTAGTTTTCTTCTTTAATGAAGAATTTTGAATCAAAATGGAATTTGGATCTGCTATGACATGGCTAAAGATGATTGCCCAAGACAGTAAGGAGTTTGAGTAAGTTTGTTAACTAGTGAAAATAGCAGAGAAATTTCAGTGGAAAAAGAATAAGATTAATTAAAGCTCATTTGTTTGACAGGTTGTCTCCACATTCTGTTTTAGCATGAAAATGTAATTTTACATGGACTTTACATTTCCTACAATTTTAGTGACCATTCTTCTCTCAGAAGTATTGTAGCTTATGAACCAGGAGTATTTGGCAGTCATTCCTCAAAGTGTTAGTAGATTTTTTTTTCTTTGTTTATTTTTTTCCTTAATCCTTGATGTCTGTGTTTTTATCTTTTACTGTTGAAGCCTGATGAAGCCATAGAAGTCTATGAGCAGGCCTTGAAGAAAAATCCAAAAGATGCAGCTCTAGCAAGTAAAATTGGAAAAGCCCTAATCAAAACACATAACTATTCAAAGGTACTCTATAAATACTGTATTAGGCTAATTGTGTCCATTATTGTAAACATGTGGGCTTTGCCTGATTTTATTTCCAGGTGGGGTAGAAAAAGCACTTGAAGCACTAAACAGCCTTTTTATCCTCAAAGTAAGTTTGTAGATCCCCTTCAAAATATCTGGTCAGTGAGCTCTGTGGCCCTTGCACAGAATAGGGAAGGGAAGAAGGTATTTTAAGACAGGCTGGGAAAGAAGCAAGTAGGGCTGTAATGCTGGGGAAATGGTGTGATCTGTACCCTTTAGTGCTTACATACAGGAATCTTGAACTTGGGTCTTCTGTGCTTTGGTTACATCTCACTGAGCCTTACAATACAATGTTCTTAAATAATATCCGTGTTGCCAAACAGGCTTGACTGTTTTGTGGTGGCAATATTCTTCTGCATGTGTGCTGTGAAAGAAGTTTCTTATTTCTTTTTTGGAGGAAGCTAACACCTTCCCAAACTGGCATGTACATTCTGTAGAATTGGCTTTGATGTAGACTGATAGACAAGTTTAAAATGCAGAAGAATCAGTGCCAACTTCCTAATTTTCAGTACCTGCTCTTTTTTTTCTAGTCAAATAACCAGTAAATTGGTACAGAAAGTGCCTGGGAGACAGAGTGAGAGAATTATTTCTCTGCTTTGTTTCAGCAGCACCTCTTCAATAAATGCTTAGCACAGTCTTCCTCTGTATTTGTAGAAGTCATTCCAAATAACATGCTATCTATCTTTCTTGCACCTAGGAGAAGTTAGGAGGAGGACCACAAAGATAATGGCTGGAGCACCTCCTCTGTGAGGACAGGCTGAGAGACTTGGGGTTATTAATCCCGAGAAGAGAAGGCTCTGGGGAGAACATATAGCAATCTTCTGGTACTTACAGGGGGCCTACAGGAAAGATGGAGAGGGAATTTTTGTCGGGCAGGTTAGCGGTAGGACACGGGGTTTTAAACTGAAAGAGGGTAGATTTAGATTACATATTAAGAAGAGATATTTGTTATGAGGGTGTTGAGACACTGGAACAGGTTGCCCAGAGAAGATACTGCCTGTGGATTCACCCTCGCTGGAACTGTTCAAGGCCAGGTTGGATGAGGCTTTGAGCAACCAGACCTAGTGGAAGGTATCTCTGCCCATGACAGAGGGATTGGAACAAGATTATCTCTAAGGTCCCTTCCAACTCTAAACCATTTTATGATTCTCTGAAACCTATTTCTGCCTTGGATTCAGGACAGGACTATTACCTCACATCATTGTTTCTTGTCAGATGTAATACTGATTGAATGACTGGAAGTCTGAATTTGTGTGTTACCAGCTTAGATAAGTGATCCTGCACAGACACTTTCCAGCAATGCAATCATCTTACCTGTTTAAAGTTGCGTGTTTACTCCCATTGTTGCCAGGAGGTTGTCTAAGGAAGAATATGATGTTAGCTCCATGGAACAAACTGAAAGATTCTTCATCTTCTGGGAACATCTATTAAATAGATTTATTTTTTTTCAGGAAGACAGTTAATGACAAAGCAAGTTACCAAGCGATGACTGGGGAGTTCTGTTGCATAGAAATCCCACTACAGATTTAGTTCTTATTACATTGAATGTGCAATATTTAGTGTGGTGTTCCAGGGAATATACAGTTTTTATACTGTGATTAGTCAACTGTGCTTGCACTGTTTTCAGACTGGATAGAAGGAAGCCTTTAACTTTAAAGCACTAAACAGTCTTTTTATCCTGAAAGTTTGTAGATTCCGTTCAAAGTATCAGTCCAAAGGCACAGTTACATCTTCGTGAATTGTCCTTCTGGTGACTTGCATTTTGTGTGTTTTGGCCTGCTCTTAAACCCACATTTAATTACCTCTCTGTTGACCCAGTCTTGTTACTCTCCTGTCCTTTTAACATAACTCCAGTTCTTGTTTTTCCCTTTATTTAGACAACTAACATGCTATTTCAAGACTGCTCAAGTTGGTTTTTTGAAGTTTTGTTGTTTTTTTTTTAAAAAAAAAAAAAAAAGGTTATGGAGAAATAATTTATTGATCCAGAATATTGCTTTTTTTCTTGAGTAAATATTTTACTTTTTAAAACTGATATGGTAATCAATTTTTATATTTAAAAATGCAAAGAAAGAAGACTAATTTCTATTATATTATGCTTAGTTGGTATTTTTAAACTTTTAATTACTTTAATCTTCATGTTTTACAGGTACCCTTTGGGAAAATACTTATCTTTTGTATACCATAAAAGAGAAATTTAACTCCAATGTGACTGGAATTATACAACTTTGGCAGCTAATGAAATGTAACTTAATTGACAGTGATCCTGTCAAAGAGAGAATGTGACAATGTGGTTAGGCTGTGTAAATGCATGCTTATCAAAATGTGGGCTCTAGTTATTATATTTATCTTTAATCTGGCATTACATTTTTGAAAACCTGAATTTGCAACTAAATACATCTTTTTAATACAGTATTTATTAGAAATTATTTCATTATAAGAGAAATTAAGTAGAGAAAAGTCTTAAGTGGTGTCATTAAATACCTAAGTATAATAGTTGTTGTCTTTAATATTTGTCTGTAAATAATACTCAGATTTTTGTTTCTTCCTTTTAGGCCATCAGTTACTATGAGGCTGCATTGAGGAGTGGTCAACAGAATTTCCTTTTCTATGATTTGGCTGAGCTTTTTATGAAATTGAAGCAGTATGAAAAGGCAGAAAAAGTACTTCAGCAAGCTTTGGATCACGAGCCTGGTAGAAATGTTATTAATTTACAGCAAAATATACCATTTCTACTTTTGTATGTTTTCTGTATGATTCTAAGAAATAAACAAGTTCCATATAAACTCTTTTTTATTTTAACTATAAACTACAGGAAAAGATTATATGACAGATGAGAAATGCACTCTTAAATACACTTCACTTACACTTAAAGGTGCTTTTGCCAGGACTTGTAGACTTGGAGCATCTGTGATAGATGAAGTCAGTAAATAACAATAGTAGAGCTCTACACCTGCAAGATTCTTTCTCTTCCATGCTAACAGATGTTCTGATTCTGAATTGTTCAAGTTTAGATAAAGTCATTCCTGCTGTTAGGGAGTAGGTGTGTATGTGGTAAATGTTAGTCGGTATCCGTCAAAGCAGAGATTGAACTGGATGTTAGAGGGGATCCTAAAGGATAGCTTCATGTCTATGTTTGGAATATGCACTTAGGATTTTCTCCTTGTTTGTGTTAAAAGGCAATTAGGAAATTTTATGGTGTTTACTGTGACCTATTGAACTATACCCTTAATTAGGGAAATCTTTTTGCAATGGATTAATTATATTCTTTAACTTTGTGGCTATCTGAATACAGAAACTGGTAGTATTATGGAGCCTTATTACTAGTCCCTTATGTCACTAATTTACCAGTCTTTCATATTGTGCAGAGGAGTGTCTCGTTCAATTCTTACAGAAAAAGTTGTCTGATTTAATGTTATATTCCTGTCTTAGTTAAGCTTTTGAGGATCTGGCTAATTTAATAATCATGCTCAAGACAGCTGATCTTCTAGTGTAGACAGATCAATTATCAGTAAATACATTTTGCCTCACACACATAAAAATCTTCTCTTGCATCTTACAATGAAGCAAAAGTACATTAGCCAATATCATTTCTGTATGTCTTTGAGACACAAAGTTCTCTACATGAAACAAAAGTATCTCTTTGGCTCACTCGGAAAATTACTGAACAGTTTAATATCTGTTTTAGAAATATTAAAATATTTTTTGTGAAAGAAAAATTAAATGTAGGATATGTGCTAGAGGGAGTGATCTTACATGGCTGTCTGTATGGCCTAATCTCTGATTTAGAATAGCATATCACAACTATGCACTTTGAAAAAGTTTGCTAATATAGCTCCATATAATTTTTTTTTCATTCTAATAAAGATAAAGCATAGATTTTGGTGGCTTTTATGTTTTAATGTGAAATGACACTTTGTCAAGAGATTAAAATGAGTACAAGTCAGAGAACTTGTGTTCTTCAAAACTTATTTTATGCGTACGTATTTTAATCATTATTCAAAAGTAGCTTGCTTCTTTTGGCATGAACACTGGAATAGTTAAAAAAAACTTTTTTTTTTTTTTTTTTTTTAATTCACATGTGTTCCAGACTCTAACAGAGATGTAGCTTGAGATCTTACTAAAAATTTCATCAAACAGTGATATGCTTTTTGGGTATAAATAGCGCTCAATCAATTTGGACACTTTTCATTGACTTTGAATGGATTTAGACATGAAATGTCAGAAGTGGCTTTATTTACTGTCCAATTAAATCAAAAGCTTTTCTCCCATATTTCTGAGAATAGAAATAGACTACACAGTCAATTTTTTTGTATTCCTTTTTCATCTTTCAATGTCTTTGGCCTTAAATCTCATTCTGTTTGTAGATTATATTGTTTACTCTGCCCACTAACGACATGCTGAGTCAAATCACAATACTAAATACATAAGACCGAGCTGTGAAATTTTCACTTAAGACCTTACCTGGAATATGTGGAGAACTTCATCTTTCTTGACTGTACCAGGATCAGTTCTTAAAAGAATCATGCTTGCTTAATGTAATTTTTACAGTTAATGAATTGTCTTTTCTGATGGAAGATGGACGTTACCAGGTGCTTCTGGCAAAAATTTACAGCAAAATGGAGAAGATTGATCAAGCTATTGCTTCATTACAACAGGTAAACAGGAAAAAAAAAAACCACGAAAGCTAGCGGCATCCTTACTTTTATCCTGGGTTTCACTTTTTTCCCTAGAGTCTTAACTGTAGTATTTTTGTGAATGAGGAAAACACATATATGGTAGGGATAAAGTATCAATGACTTGTGTGTGAAACATAAAGAACGTAAGTGGTTAGAAAGTCTTAAGTTCTTTTTGAGCAGTGTTACCTGAATTTTAAATCAGAATGCAGACTTTTAATGGAAACCTCCATTTGTACTATGCCTTCATTTGTGTGTGGAGCATAGTTTTAGCAGAGCAGGCGAAACAAAAATTGGCTATGTGAGGACAGCTAAATAACATACATTTAGCTCCAAATTGAACACCACTCGTAGAACAATCTGGGCAGCTTTCAATGGCTCCATGTCTTTACTGTGCTGTTGTTTGTTTGAAGTAGCAATAATGTGATCTGTTCATTCTGGAGTGGAATATTTTCACTCAGGCTGAGGCTTGAAATAACGTAAGTTGGAAGCTAAACTAAGTTGGAAGCTAAACATTTAATCCATTTAGAAGACGCTTTCTCAACACAGAGGTTGAGCAAGAGGTTGGGTCAGTACATTCTCTTTCATTATACCTCCACTCTTACAGAAACAGCAAGTCTTGGTAGCATCTTCTGGCCAGCAGAGCAGTAAATTACGTAGATTGGCTAGAAAGATAATTGTACGTAAGAAGTAAAATTTTACCAATGTTGCTATTTAATATTTTGTTAAATTCTTGCTTTTTTTTTCCTTATATACCCCATTTTCCTTTAGTAGGTTTCCCCCAAGCAGTCTACTTATCTTACTCTTTGCTGGTTTAGTTCTCTCAGGTTTCTCAGTGTATCACGATTCGAAAACATCATATCTCTCTCCCCTTTATTCTTTTGTTGGCATTTTTGTTACTGCCCTCAGAACTGTCCTTCCTTGTAATTGTTCTCTTTGAAGTATTTTCTTGCTCCATTTCCTTTTGCTGCCATACCTATTTATACAAAACCATCTGTATTTTGATCATTTCAGCAGAAATCCTTGGTCATGTTATTGTGTCTTCTTAAACAGATATTTTCCCCTTTTTTCAGAGCGATGCTAGAATTCTCCCCTCCCCAGATCTTACTATGTTTTAATTCTTCCGTTCTACACAAAAGAGTAGGGAGGGTGAGAAGAAGCATAATAGTATTAGTGCTTCTTTCCTTTCAACTGGTGAACTTTGAAATGAGCAAAGTATCTCTTGTGAGAGTTTATTTCAGTATTAAGATAGTTGCAAAGTGGTCTGAGCAGGAAGGGGGAATCTCTTGAGTTTGAATTGGCTAGAATTCCAGTTGAAATCCAAGAAAACTGATCACATACATTCAGAATTATGCATAGCTGTTTACTTATTTGCCTACTTTTGGGGCATCTTCTGTTAAACAAGAGCTCTACCTCTGTGCTTCTGCTAGACTTTTCTTAATCACTCCCTAAATGAAGGACCTCAGAAAATTAAAATTTGAAGGATTTTTTTGCCTTTTTTTTTCCTGAGTTTTCTGTGCTTAAGCGGAAAGGAGCTAAGTACATACGCTGTCTCGGATTTGAACTTTGAAATTTTGTTTATACAACTTTATCACAAGCTTAATTTTAAGGAGAAAAAAACACATTGAAAAGGCATATAATAATGTTTTTCACTTAGAAAGGTAGCTTGAAGATGAGGGAGGATCTTAACAGGGACCTGTGGAGATGATGATAAAATTGTTCTAAGCAAAACTGTAGGGCTCGTGTGCAGAAGCATTGCTTTTCTTTTTAATAAAGAGACTTTGCTCAGTGATGTCCTACACCAGTATTTTTTTGTGATTATGACTCTGATAATAGTTATAAATTAGAATATACCACTTGAACTGGGGAAGAGTTTAGATATAAGTAGTGCAAAGCACAGATATATGGGGGAAATTTAGACCACTAAAAATGTCATCTTTATGCAAATTAATGTATTTGTCCTAAATATTCCTTAGGTGGAGTATTAAATAAGCTTGTTCATACCACCCTTTTCTTCAAATACACAAGGGGTAAACTGGATCCCTCCCTGATTTCTTGCTTAGATGTCCCATTTTTGTGCCTCACAGAATACTGCATGTATGACTATGTCAAAATTATGGGACTGGCATTCAGTTGTCTTGCAGTATTTTAGGAAAATATATTTAGATTCTATCTTCTTGAAAGTATTGAATACTAGGTTGCTTTTCAGCATGTTTTTAATGTGAATTTTGAGGAGGCAAAGCAGTTTGAAACAGGTTGCTAAGGGAGAGGTATTGGGGGAGTTGCTCTGCTTTGCTTTTTTTTTTTTTTTATAGTAGGGACATTTTTACCACCTTGTTTATTACTTTGGGGTTTTCATCTATAAAATACATAGTGTGCTTATAAAGCCTTTTAAAAATCTAATTACAGTATTTTAAAGTAGATATTATAGAATTCATTTGTTTGAAAAGTTTTGACTGTTGCCTCTTTTCCCCGTCCTAGGCTCAGGGATTACAAGCCAGAGTGCTTAAACAGGCTCAAGAAGAGCAGCTGGATGCAGTTCCTGCGCAGAAACAGTTAGCAGCTGAAATTTGTGCTGAGATTGCTAAACATGCTACAGCCCAGCGAAACTATGAAAAAGCAATTACATATTACAAAGAAGCTCTTGTTCACTGCGAAACTGATAACAAGGTTGGTTGTCTCTCTTGCTATTTTGCAGTATTTTTCCATTCAGTTTTGATATTTAGCAATCCATTTTTTCCAATTATCCACAGTATAGAAGTATATTTGCAATTATTTCTGCTTTGTGCTATATGCAGAGCCTTGAAATTTCTCCCCTCAGTGCTTATTGGGATAAAATAGTTTTTATGTAGTGGTAATATGCAGTGGTAATTTCTGCCTTTTACACAAACTCCTGATTCAAGTGCTGGTCTGCACGTACTTGGAGTTGTCCATTAGCTCATACAGTGAGACTGTCTCCACATACCAGTTGACACAATAATAATGGAGACTGAAATAGTCTTGCTTTTTACCTGTCCTCTTGAATGAAGTCCCAGTGATTTTACTCAGTTCATACAGTTTCTGTCTCTTCTGTATTTCTTTTAGCAGTTTTACAGTTCTCTCTGGACTTGGTAGGATTCTGATTTTGTCACAAAATGTTGCTGCTGTTGAGCAGCGATTATTGTACTGATTTTCTCTTCCCTGCATTGTTTCTTTCTCACAAGTCTGCCTGTAGATAAATGCTGGTAATTTTGCACTTACTTTTATGCCCTATTTCCTCCTTCTCTTTTCACAGCCCTTGGTATTAAGGAGGAGGGGGAAATAAAAGACTAAGAAATTGATAATAAGCACCAAAATTAAGTGTCAACTTCAATGGGTTCTTTTAGATTAAAAATAAATAAATCTAATTTTTGTCAAATTTCCACGATTTTCTAGCATAAGGATGTTGCATATTTAGGTGTATGTGAAGACTTCTTATTTTGATGCTTCTTATTGCACAGCTGTCAGATTCACTAGCTGCTAAATTATCAGCTTATCACCTGGTCTTAATACTTGAACTTGTGTCATGATTTCAATAATCTAGGTCCTTCCTAAAGCTACACTTTTCAGCATCTTTGAAACAGGTTTTCTCAAGGCATCTTGTAAGAATGATGAAGGAAAAGAAAAATAAATAGGGAGGGGAATGAAAACATCCTTGAAATTGTCAAAGGAAGCTGACTTCCTCATTCTACCATGTAAAGGAAGGAAATTGCCTGTCATAGTACAGGTACAGCTCTGGCTTTTTTGGTATGACATCCCGGTAATTGAGTATCAAAGCACTGATTTTTTAAAATTTTTATTTTATTTTCACATCAGTACTGAAATACCAGCATGGCATTTCCCTTCAATTCTTGCTCAAATCATACTATTGAGAGATTCCCATTGTTACAAGGTATGCTGTGCACTGACATTTATACAGAATATCCTGCTAGATGCACGTAGTGGAGATTTTTGCTTTAATCCTACTTCACTAGCAACAGAATGCAATGACATCTTAGAAAATCTAAGACACAGAGTTGTGAAAGCAAAATACTTTTCATTACCACACAACTAGAATAAATGAGTTGTCTCACTTTAGTTCTATAGTTTTGGTAGATTTGAACTTGTTTTCTTCCTCTCATTCTTAAAAATGTTGCTAGTACAAGGTTCAACTGAATTCTTCTAGGTTAAAAAATATAAACTCGTGCTGTTAAATACCCATTTATTTCTTGATGTCTTTGCAGAGTTTACTTTCCTTAATATAACTTCTGTTCTGTTTCATCAGAACAAATTCTCCTGTAGTGTAGCCAAAGTAAACCAGACCACATTTAAAATGTTGCATTAAAGAAATTATTCAGTTAAATGTAAAGAGATTGCAGTCCATGTCATAAGGGTTTGGTGTTGTGTTGTTTTACATAGTTGAATCTGGTAGGTAATACCATACCTTATTTCTCTGACCAGAGAATAGGCAATGAAGATTTGAAGTGGATCATCAAGCATATCATTATACGTATCATTGGGTTTTGGGTTGGAGATAAAAATTTATAGACCACTTCCAGACACTAGAATCTAGTACAGAAGTTTGGTTTAACTGGCATTCTTCTCTGACTTTCCCAAGACAGACAATGTTCCTGGACTAGCAGACTGCGTTTTGGTCTTCCACTGTGTTGTGCGTGTAAAAACAGCGGGATAAGAAAGTGATCACAATTAGAATTCTTACATGCATGCTATTTCCGTATCATTTCCATGTTTAACCACCTGCCTTTCTGTTCAGAATTACATAGTGTATGTTTGAATATGTAAATAGCAGGAAGTTGGAAGCAAACACTTGTTAAATATTATGGAAATAGCCTTCATATCCTGAACAGGATGTTCAAAACACTATTTTGATTCAGAATTGCCTTTTACAAGTGTAACCAGAGAAATAATTGTGATGCAATGATAAATAACTCCTTTTAGAAAGCAAAATCAAAACACCATATAAACTTAAGCAAGAGTGGCACTGCTTATTGTTTGTCTACTGCTGCTTTTACTTTGTGATTGGTTTAA
This sequence comes from Merops nubicus, assembly GCF_000691845.1. NCBI lineage: Eukaryota > Metazoa > Chordata > Aves > Coraciiformes > Meropidae > Merops > Merops nubicus. The sequence goes on from NW_008631501.1 coordinate 25,469, forward strand.
CTCCCTTATGCTTCAATGGGAACTTGATTAAATCTTTGGTAACTCTGACAGTTATAAATTTTTCTGTGGTATTTTACTCAGAATTGTCTATGATCTGTCTACTGGCTTAACGATGCATGCTTATGTACGTTCCAATTTGTTAATATTTATTCTGCAATTGCTTCTCAGAAATGGATCCACAGACAGTCTTAATGTGTTAGGTTTGGAAATACAAATAAGAAAACTATTTCTGCTAGACTCTGTTTATACTCCAAAACTAACTGGTGAATGTTAATGAGGTATTTGTTTCTATCAATGAATTTAAAACTACTTGCATTTACTTTTTCCCCCAAGAAAATTATTCTTACCAAAACACTGTAGAGCAATACTATCTGAGCAGCTCTGTTTTCAGTGTACCTCCAGAATATCCCTCTGAAAAACAGAAGTTTTTATCTGTATCTGTTTTCAAGGTGAGGGAATGGAAATGAGTTAAGACCAGGAGCCCACAGGAAGCAACAGAGAAAGTTCTGTCTTTAGAAAAGAAATAGGTTTTCCCGAAGGCTCTGAAATCTCAGGTTAATACTTTTAGAACTGAACCAGCTTTCTTCATCTTTGAATTACATGTAGTTAAATATTCTAATGTACAGGCAATGTTGGAACTTGCACGTTTATATCTTGCACGAGATGATACTGATGCGTGTCAACACCAGTGTTCCTTACTACTGAAGAATGACCAAGACAATGAAGCAGCAACGATGGTATGTTATATTAATCCTGTATCAGACTTTTTTTTTAAAGTTTGTGTGTCTGTAGTGTGAAGGATCCATAAAATACTACTTTTATGAGAGCCTACAGCTTGTGATTTCAAAACATGGAAAGTCTATTGCAACAAAATGTTTTTCTGTTTATGCTGCATAATGATTCAGTATGATATTTCTAGCAATTGTAGCCTTCTTTCTATCTCAATGCAAAAAAGTGTGGAGGAAAAAGTAGTTAAGATTGATCAAAGCATAGCTTAATGTATGTCCCATTAATAATGATTAATGGTCAGGGACTAAGTTATTTTTCTAGCACAGTAATATTAAAGCAAGTATCTAAAAAAAACTTCCATAAAAAAAGAACAGTGTAGTTAGGTGTAGGTGCGTTTAGATCTTTACAGAATCATAGATCATCAGCTTCCTACTCTAACCATTTTTAATCATGGCTGCAGATTCTCCATACAGGGTGTGTATACTTCTTGACTTAACAGACAGCTTAACAGTAGCCTAAGCAACTTCAGTTTTAACACATTAGGAGCAAAATTATTTTAAGGCAGTAATAATTTATTTTCTCACAGCAACCTAACATCTGGAGTGTATCTTAGTATGGTGTGAGAACAGGGGTAATAGCACTCCTAATACATGTTATTAAGACTGCTCTTTATGAAGTACCTCTCAGTGGAGAGAAACTGAAATGAAATAGTGTTGGTTTACTTCCACTACTGGAGTATTACCTTTCTTTTTCCCTAACTTTAACTTTGCCTTTTTATGTGCTTAATCTGCAATTATAGGAAATAAAATCAGCAGTAAAACTATACAAGTAAAAACAAACATATTTGAATGGCACATTAAAGGTCTTAATTCTCTTTTCAGTTTCTACTCTAAGTGAAAACTTGAGACATGGGCCTGTACCTCCTTGTTATTATCCTGTGTGTCTGTAGAGCATTTTAATTTTCCCAGTAGTAATGAAAACCCAACTCGGTTTACTTCTTGTGCAATTCCTGAAGCACTTCAAAGCTATAGTTTCAGCCTCACTTTGCAGAACTGGAGTTCATTATAAAACACATTCTATAATATTTTGTTTTATTTTCTCCAAATTGGTCAATATTGTAGATGATGGCTGATCTCATGTTCAGGAAGCAAGATTATGAACAGGCTGTCTTTCATTTCCAGCAGCTCCTAGAACACAAGCCAGGTGAATATTTAGCAATGATATTTTAAATTCTTTCTGATATGTAATTCTAATGAGATAGAGGAATAAATGCCAAAAAGCCTTTTTGTATGATTAGAAATAAATATGCTGTTTATAATGTAGTGGATGCTAAGAACAAAGACCGTTACTGTATATAAAAATATAAAGCTGTTGTAGGGGTAGGTGAGAAAATTATTTCTCATAGATACAGTAATTTACAGTATGCTGTTCACTGTTTAACTGAAGCCAAGTACAGCTATGCTATTATTTACTTAAAACTGGAAAGCACTTTCTCTTGTATTTAAAGACAAGTATATGAGCACAAAGCTAGCATTTTATTTCAAGTTTAGTAAAGGAGACTTGACTTGCACAGGAGCAAGTTTCTTTGAGCAATTTGCAAATTATGATCAGGGAGAAAGCTACTAACATCAATTAAAATAGTACTTTAGTGATGTAAAGCTTTGTGGTGGACGTTGTGAAAGAAGCTGTGAGAGTACAGAGTACTTTTTGAAAGTGAAGTACAATTTTACAGGTTTTTATAGAAGTACTGCAGGTATCACTTGATAACTTCATTCTTGTATATGTAGTTATTACGTAATATGCCTTATGTATTACACCATATATTGTTTTTATAAGTGAAAAAAAAAAGGCAGACTTTGTTTCTTAAGCTAATTAAAGAGCAAACAACTAGAATTACAATGTCCTAATTATTTGTATTATTTAGATAACTATGTAACCCTCTCACGGTTAATTGATCTGTTGAGAAGAGCTGGGAAACTAGAAGAAGTCCCAAGATTTCTCTTAATGGCTGAAAAATATTCTTCCAGAACAAAGCTTGAACCAGGATTTCACTACTGCAAAGGACTGTATCTTTGGTACTTGCAGTTATTGCTAAGATAAAGTTTATTTGATTATGTAGTACACATTTAAATGAACTTTGTTGTCATCCATTATCATTCAGAGGTGCCACATATACTGTGATAAGCAGGCGATAAGTAATACAGCACTACTTTCCTAATTACTTCAAGATGCTAGGATTTCAGGAAAGAGCTCCTTTTCTCTTATAAAATACCTTCCAATGAGCTCCTCTTTAAAATGAAGCTATTTTTATCTTTCTCACATATGTCTTTCATATTTCCTGCTTGTTAAAAGGGATCTTCTTGCTGGTTCAGTAATACAATGTTACTTATTTTCAAATTTTAGAATTTTTCAGAATGGTTTAATTCTGCAGAAACAGGTTCCTTGCGATAGTATGCACGTTGTTCAAACTTTGCATTATCAGTGTGCACAAGTGTAGCATCAGGTTTTTTTTAAATACTTGCATTTCTTTTTGGGATTTGGGGCAGCCCAGCATTAAATATTTTCATTATCTGTGTAGGTATACCGGTGAACCAAATGAGGCACTCCGGCATTTTAATAAAGCTCGAAAGGACAGTGACTGGGGACAGAATGCAGTCTACAACATGATTGAAATTTGCTTGAACCCAGATAATGAAACTGTGGGTGGTGAAGTCTTTGAAAATCTGGATGCTGACATAGGGTAAGTGGAATTACATAAATATTGATTGAGTGGTTCTGTTCTCCTCTTTCTCTGCTGCCCCTTAATAATGTGCCTTAATTTAAATTTCTAGAACTTTGCGATTATGTAGTGCTTTTAATGTTTTACCTAATATATTGTGACAGACCATTCTAGAATGTAATAAGTCAGTCTCAAGCAGAAAATACAGAAGATTTTGTCTGGAATCCTCATCACCTGCAGTGCTAAAAATAGCTTGTTAGGTAGGAACTGCAGTTGCTGCAGAAGAGAATCAACATAGAATGCCTATATAACAGATCCACATGTTCAAAAAGGTATACCTTTAGCATGGAATAGGTACTAACTCAATTAATTCGGTGTATATTAAAAAAATAACCTTTTACAAATACTTTCCTTCTGATAGCAGTAATTCAACAGAGAAGCAGGAGTCTGTACAGTTGGCTGTAAGAACAGCAGAAAATCTTCTGAAGGAACTCAAGCCTCAGACTGTTCAGGGTCACATTCAACTGCAAATCATGGAAAATTACTGTCTCATGGCAACCAAAATAAAATCAAGTGTTGAACGAGCACTGAACACTTTCACTGAAATAGTAGTGGCTGAGGTTAGTCTTACTTTCTCAGTCTTCTTTTTCACATTTACTACTTTTATTTTAATTAGTCTCAGTTTACATTCAGGAATAGCAGCATGTGTAAGTGTTGTTCAGGCTAAAGGGTTTTTTTTCGTATTAAAGAATACTTTATATAAAATTTGGAAAAAAAAAACTGAAATAACATGTATTTTTAGAAATTTTCAGTTGGATTGAAAATTTGTTTCAATTAAGTTTTTCTATTGCCAGTTACTGAAATGTGCATAGGATATTTGTTTTGAGTTGCTGCTTTTTAGTTCCCACTCTTCCCATCTGTGTGTCTGATGATATGTGTATACAGTACATCCATTCTGTAAGCAAAGCCAATTAAATATAAGATACCTTCATGGACTTCATAGCAATTTGACAGAATTTTAGAGTCCAGGGCAAGATTATCCATCTGGTTAAAATGAATCCTTATGATGGAAGTCTTCACTCTTTTATACCTATTAGTAGTCACTAGCTTTAGGGTTAATACTCGTCACTAGAAGCTTTTAACAGAGTTTTTATTTAAGCGCATGTAGATGCCTGTAGTCCATCAAAATGCCAAGAAATACTTAAACTGCTACTACCCATTAACTGTGTGCTAAACTTCTCCTTGGCTGAGCTGAGTATGCTAATGCTTATCTTGTGTGTAAAGCAATACGGAGTATCACAAAAAAAGGTGTCCCTCTGCCTCCAGTCCTGCTTGGAAATGGTCTGAGGTCCTGCGCATATTGGATATTTTTCACATGGGGACACAGTGCCAGCAGGAAGCTGCTGATAGAACTGGTCTTTGCAGTTAGGCTGCAGTTTTGGGATGGGAGCCCCATTCTCATCTGTCCCCAATGCTAATAAAGGCAGGATTTTAAAAATCACACTCGCTTCTGCACTTCTTTTTCCTTGCTTGAGGCTCTTGCATAGAATGGTGGCTTTTAAAAGTCATGTTTGTTATACATAGCTTTTGTATATAGGCAATTTAGACTTAAATTTTTAGGAGCTGTACCCTTAATAATAGAAATCAGTGTCCATGTTATTGACACTTGACACTTGTAAAAGCAGAAAATGCCACTTGTATTGTAACTTCAGGTGAGTTCATTTTCTATCTGAAGTATTTATTTGTGTATAAAAAGGACAGGTCTTAGTGGTAGTAGAGTGTTTCTTGTTGAGATTAAATGCCTGTGGATGCTTTGAGCTTTTCCTGAGCGCAAAGACGATGTTTTGAGCCCAAACTTATATTCAGCCTCTTCATTATTTAACATGGTGTTTGTCATGGTTAATCTTACAGATTAATCATAGCAGTAGATGGAAAATGTGTTTGAAAGACTGGATGCTTGTAAGATCCTAGGATTTAGCATTTAGTTTAGTTTTCAGGTATCTGGTGACAGTCTCCTTTGGGAAAAAAAAAAAATGTTAAAAGCAAAATAAAAAAGCACCAGTTACTGTCCTTTATGCTGCAGAAGGATCATATACCAGCACTTTTGGGAATGGCCACAGCCTACATGATCTTGAAACAGACTCCACGAGCCAGAAATCAGTTAAAACGGATTTCAAAAATGAGCTGGAATCCCATTGATGCAGAGGAGTTTGAAAAGAGTTGGCTTCTTCTTGCAGATATATATATTCAATCTGCAAAATATGATATGGCAAGTGAATTATTAAAACGATGCCTTCGTCATAACAGGGTGAGTGAATGCATATTAAAAGTAACCGTAGTAACTTTCTATGCTAATTCATCTAAACATTTAGTTTTCACCTGAAACATGATTTTGAAATTTATTTCTTTTTCCAATTGCCTAGTATGTCACTTATTAGGAATTAGACCGAAACAAGCCAGGAGAACAGCAACTTTACACTGGAGGGTGGTAAACAAACCTGTGGATGCTACTTAGTCATTTTTATTAACATAACTTATGCAAGTTTTAGCTGCAATGACACGAGAAACTTAAGGTGTTTATGGAGTGTCAGCAATGCATTTTACTGAGTCTTACAAACCTGATGAAAAAAGACATAGCATTATAAATTTTGGAGACTTACTCCATTTATTAACAGATATTATCTTCATATCTTAAAATATGTTTTTAAACATTTATGTTCATAAGCCTGCTACAATACAGGATTTCCTTTATTTTTTTTTTATGCTGGTATTTTCTGCTGTGTAGATAGAATCTGGTAGATAGTCTGGGAACAAGCTCAAATGCTTTTACCTCAGGGTTCCTGAGCAAGCAAAATGTCCAATACTCTACTTTCATGATGGAAACAAGCACACATCTTGGCTCTTGTGCTTATTTTTCATTTTGTCCCTTTTTGCTGATCATATTTTTCCATCAATGCACTTCATTTTCCTTCACATGAGGCACATCCAATAGGCTAATCTTCCACAGATACCATGCTGCAGGTTCAGAATACTATTTATAGTGCACAGATTTGGTTTAGAAAAGGACCTGGTGGTGTACCTTTCTTTTTCTGAGTTCATTAGTATAGAAGGTAAGGTTCGTTCAGTCACATTTCTGCAACCTCCTTGAGAGGCAGACTTTTTTTGAATTTATACTCTTTTTATTTCTAAATGCAAAATTAAGAGGCAGCTGAAACAGTTCTTGGTATTATGTACTTCTGCAGAGATGCCTCTTAAAATAACATGTATTCAATTTTGGTTTTACAGAAAATGAAACTTTGAATTTAGTTAAGAAGAAAATTCTACCATAAGATCAGTCACTTGTCCAGATGGCAAATGGATCCATACCACTGAAAGATAAACATGACTAATTTCCCAAAATAAGATGGATCTTGAAATAGTCTGTTGAGCAGTTATATACCACAAATGACAATTTGTTGCAGAAATTCCCAAGCAGCTCTAAAAACGTAGCCTACCACATAAACTGTTTTCTACTAAAAAGTTTGAGCTCTGCTTGTTAGGAAGGAGGATGGCAAATTAGAAGTCTGTAGCTCCAGTTCCTTAACTAAACGGCACGGTACAGGTACTGACTTTGCTCCAACTTGCATGCAGAGCAGCTAAGCAGGAACTGTTCTAAACAAATAGATGTTGAATATTTTAGAACTTAAAATATTTTTTTACTTCACAAGACCATATTTTGCATGGCTTTCTCCAATTTGGAGAAAACATTACTGTGATGAATTACTTTTTAGGATTATTTTTAGCAATCAGAATTGAATCATGTGTATTTAAGTATATTGAGTGAAAACTTTGTGAAAGAATAGTATATTGTAATATGGGCTTGTTTTGATTTTAAAAGACTTAGGTTTGGTTAGCAAGAGCCTGCTGAACAAACTGTTTCATTGAAATTGGGGTTTTTTTACTTACTACTTTTCTTGATTTTGACCTTGATTTATCACAAATGAGAGGGGGAGTATATTTTTATGCTCATCTTCAAGGCATTCACATACTGCTTACCCCTGTATGCTGTGATTTGAAAGCTTTTAATCAGTAGATTATGGAAGCTTAATGGGAAACAGTGAAGCTAAAGATGGAATGTAATTTATATCAGCATTTTTTTGCCTATGTGAAAAAAGTTGCATATTTTTGTAAAATCTTCATTTTTCTCTTGAAAATATTTGACCTGTTGACAGCATGATAACGTAAACAGTTAAAGTGCATATGGTTGGTGAGGGATTTGCTTATTTTTGTAATTTCTTTTTCCTGATTTTTGTACTAAATATAAGATTTCTGTATGAATTACTGTATCTTTCATAGTACCTTTTATTATGGAGTTAGATTGATTTGTATGTATGTGTAACATAAGCAAGGCTAGAGTTTTCATCAAGTGTGTAATAGTTTTTGGAACCTGTTTTTCAGATGCTTGTAACTTGTCATTTGGACTTATATTTAATGGTCAGTGTCCTCTTTAGGTTGTGTTTGTCCTTTAGCTTTAAGTAGAAAATTATAATGTTAAACAGTTGCCAAAAATAAGGCAATGAAAATGCCTTTTTAAGAAAAAGTGAAATAAACAATATTTGGTTAATTTGCCCTTTCTAGCGGGACTTGAAATGCAACTGCCATGGTGTGAATATTAACTGGGAGAGGTATCTACAGAGCTCCTGGAGGCTCTGAACGTTTTTGAAGGAGTCGTTGCAATGTCCTCTGTAATGAACTCTGTACTCGAGTCAGAGTAACTTAGGAAGTCACTGTGCAGAATTCCACATAACTGATTTTTATTATAGATGCTTTAAATCAAGACTGACTTGTCCTCAAAGTTAGTAAAAGTATCACTTACGCTTCACAGTTACACAGATTTGAGAAATTAAGCTGTCAGTATTATTGTATATAAACTTACCTAAATTAAATTTCGGATGAATTCTTACATTTTGCAGTCATGCTGCAAGGCTTATGAATACATGGGATACATAATGGAAAAGGAACAATCATATAAGGATGCAGCAATAAATTATGAGATGGCCTGGAAATATGGAAACCAAACAAATCCAACAATAGGTATGTATACGTAACGTATACAGGCACTGCAGCAGGAGTGAAACAGCCACCCTTTACTGGAAAGACTGCTTTTATTTTTCCATAGAGATAGAGTATCACAGGTTTTGCTCATGTGAAAACCAGATGTTTAAAGGTGTACTTGCCTGTCACTTAGCCCTTGTCGCAAGATGTAGCAGCTTTATGGTACTTGAGATGCTTCTGCTTACTGTTTTAGTACCAGGTCTGGTCTGAAACAGTTTTAGTTTGCTCTTTGTGAGCAACTTCCTCTGTAAGTACAGCATGTGTTCTTAATAGTAATGCAGTATGCACTGTCTGTAATGGAGAACCTTTTGTAATACCAAATATGTATTTTATGGTGGCAGGTCATTGATTTAATTACTTCATTTTGATAAACAGACAAATTTTTTTAAATAGATAACATTTTATATACATGAGTAAGAGTTTAAAAAATAAATTATTTGAAAATCTTTAAATATATCTGGTTTAAATAATGTGGTTAACTGAAAACTTGGGATACTGTTCAAGTTCCAATTTGGATGGTTAATTGAAGTCTATACTAAACTGTCATATTTTCAGACTGTTCTAATGTAGGAAATGTGTTATGAAATGAATACATAGGATAAAATGCTCTTTCTTACTCAACACCTAGAATCTGTCTCTAGGTCCAACACTGGTGGTTTACACAGATCCTGTTCCAGGTTTTGGGTTATGCTTACAGGCTCTCAAAAATGAATACTACTTGTGTTCTTTAATCTGTGGTGGTTTTTTTGTGCCTTAGTGTTTTTTTTAGTGTTAGGGTGAGATAGCTTTTGGCATCAACTGGAAAACCAGTGGTTTTTTAATGATATTGTAACTTATGCATATGAACTGCCACAAATTTTGTTTCTTCATCTGGGTGCTACAATGGTTTAGGTCATGATTTTATCTAGTATGATTAAAGCAGGGTTTTATTAATGGAACTAAATGTTTTGTTGTTCAGTTCCTGCTTGTATAACACTGAAGTTGAAAATATTAAAACGTACATGCATGGATGGATTGCCCAAACTACACATTACCCTACGTACTGTGAGTCAAAAACTTAGGAGAATCAAAGCAGAAGGAAGACTCAGGTGTCAAAACAGAAATAAAAATGACTGATAGAAATCTGACTTAGGTTATATGGGGAAAAATCTAGATGTCTTAAGTGTGGAAGCAATTTTACCAGTTGTTCCTGCTTCTGTGGATAGACTCATGAATGTCTTGGCTAAGATATTACAGTTGTTGATCAAATATTAGAAAAAGTTTTAATAGTAAAAAGGTGTGATTTCTTGAGTTTATAGAGAACATAGATTAAGAATTTTCTTTTACTATTTTGAAACCTCTTGGGGGTAGGAAATACAAAATCAGTTGGTTTCAAGGCAGGAGAATGCCTTCGTGAAATTAAACTGTAGCACAATCTTGCATACAAAAAGTGAGAGTATGATATTGAAGCTGCTGTGTGCACAATTTCTAGTTTTGCATACAGCATTGTGAGATTTGTTATGCATTAAAATTAAAATGGCTAAAGCAATGCTAAGTGCATCTGGCAAGTAGAACTATGTATAAACTGGTATCAGATCCTTTCAACACATTTGCTAGTGAGGGTAAGTTCATAAATGAATGATTTAAAATTTCAAGTTTTGGAAATTACATGCTTAAAACATTTTTGTTTTTTCCTCAGTCCAGGCTGATAGAACTGAGCTGTATCTTTTATGTTGAAAATATCAGCCTGACATGTTGCTATGCAACTTAGCTATTCCATGTGAGATTTTCTTTTTTTTTTTTTTTTATCAGAGGTCTGCTGACAGTGGAACAGAATTGCATTTTAATTCCCTTGTTTGGTTTTGCTATCCTGATTTCTTTTTTTCTTGTGTCCTTTAATAACGGAATGGCCTTTGCAGAGGGACAGTCACAGTAAGTCACAGTGAGAAGCTCTGTGGGGTACCATAGTAATTGCAAAAGGACAACCATTATGTGTTCTCTGTAGTAACACATGCTCTCCACAATGATGTCTCCTTTTGATGCAAACATAGCTTTCAGTGTGTATAGGACTTTTATTTGCAACTTGAGGTGACTTTGAGTAGAAATTTTGGTATCTACAGGCTTAGATGAGAGGATACTGGAAAACATACTAATTTTAGAAACATACGGTGACCAAAATTCATTTGAATCTGATATCATCATTATTCAATACAAAAACTGATACTGCTGCCATTTTTTTCCCTTTTTACTTACAGGATACAAGCTGGCTTTCAATTACCTGAAAGGAAAGAGATATGTTGATGCAATCGATGTTTGTCATAAGGTAGAATTTGTATATGTACTTACTATTCTGTCTACTGTAGAAACATTTTTTTTACAGATCTTTTTTTTTGGCTGAGTTTAAATTTCTAAAATATATGGGTAAATGTTCAGAAAGATGCCCTATTTAATTAAAGATTGATTAAATATCCTGTACATAATCTGCTTTATCCTGAGCTCCCTGGCCACCAGGTAAATAAGAAATGAAGTGGCTGGCTGTCATATGTGAAAACATATTCAAATAACAGCACTCTCTTTTGGCTCTGTGATTGCAAATTAGTAGATCCATGGAGAAGTACAGCTAAAGAAGTTAATCGAATGTTAGTGTCAGAAGACACTGTTAGAAAGTAACTTCCAGTATTATCTTTGTATGTTCCAAACATAAATGGAGTACATGCAGACTAAGAGGAAGGGCTACTATTAAGGAAACAGAGTGAACATTATTAATTAATAATTATTAATATTAATAATGTAATTATTTGCTCTTTTTTTGTGAAATAGAGATAACTGGAAAGGACAAAACAAATAGATAAGAGAGAGGAGGGAATTGCAGGGCAAGAAGATGAAGTGGGTAGAGAGTATAGTAAGAAAGAGCCTGAGGGAGTGAAAACATAACAGCAGTTTAATGTTGCAGAAAACATATAGTTAAATCCTTTGAAATGTCTCTAGAGGTCCCTGTTTTGAATGCAGGCATTTCAAGCCACCTAGAGGTTTTAGCCTTTGACCCATGTATCTTTTGCACTGAGGTGACAGGGGAGCATAAAAGGATCAAGGTGTTAGAGAAACACGAAGGTCAAGAAAGTTATGGTCATCTCTAGCCTTGATTAAATATTTATGCATTCTTAGATTTGTAATACAGTTGTTTTAGACTATGTAAGCGCAGTGATAAGGGGGATAACCAAACACAGTATTCATTTGGTTCCTATAAGGCACAGAACTCTTGGGTTGTTTTGTCTTTTGACAGGTCCTTGCAGCACATCCAAACTATCCAAAAATCAGAAAGGAAATACTTGATAAGGCCCGTGCATCACTAAGAACCTGAATTATTTCTTTTGTATGGCATATGTTTGTTTGTTTAAAGTGACTTTAGAAACTACGAATGAAATATTGCAGTGACAAAGACCATATCGGGACAAAAGTATGGTGAATCATACAAGAAATCTGGATTATTTTGAAGAAAAATCCGAAGCTCTGAAAGAAATTGTATTTATTATTTTTTAATAAAAAATGTTTTAAAACTTCTAACTCAGTGTTTTATTTTGTCCCTTCAAAATAGCACTCAAAACAACAGCCTATCCTGTCTGATGCAGGTGCACTGTTAAGATGCTGGATTTCAGTTCATGTAAGCCATTTACTCATAATTACAGTGTAATCTTTATTACTACTACTATTTATTTCTAAAGTTTGCTTTTTATTTTTACATAGAAGTACACTTTTTTCATCTTGAAAATCCAGCTGTATGTTTTGTTCTCAATGAAATTTAGATTTTTAATGAAGATATAATACTTAAAATTAAGACCTTATGTAAACATTCAGTAAAGACTTTTATAGATCATGCAAGTCTTATGTAGAATTCATTTTCTGCTCATGCTGTCTATTATCCACCTGTCACATTTCTATGAAGAGAAATGTTTGATATTTTTAATTTGGAGTGTTTTGTCTTTCAACATTGCTTGTGTACACAGTACAGTGAGGCACAGAAGTTAGTATTAATTTTGTTTAATCTCTATAAAACACTTTTCTGGAGAAATCATTTTGATTACAGGGCATTACGATCTTGTCGCTTGTACAGAATATACCTGTGAGTCTTCAAGGGAGCAATAGCATGTCATAAATGTGTGAGGCCAAAGAGAAAGATCAAGTTTTTTTCAGTGATGCAGAATCTAAGAAAAAAAAAAGCCTAAGAAAAAACACTGTCCTATTGCTGTATTTGGTTTTCAAACAGCACTTTGTATCATAGGTATTTGACTAGGAGAGAAATGTTTTGGCATGAAATGAAAATTCTTAATACTAGTTAAGTTTCTTAAAATAATAATTTTCAGTTTCCTTCTTAGGTAATTCTAGCCTTTCATATTGATGTTGTGTAAAGTCACTTTCATTTGATTTGGGAGTTTCTTTCTTAGGGCAACTGAATGTTAAGGGTACAAACAGGAGCCTGTGTACAACCTTACCTAATCTTGCTTATCGATAACTGGGTGCTGTATCTTGGGTAACTTTATAGCCTTGTTTCCTAAATAGGTTGATATGCATCACTATGGAACGATGCTACCTACTGGTGGTTTCCAGGCTCTGCATTCTAATAACTTTTGGTTTTCCTGTTGGTTGGATAAACTAAAATTAATAGATGTTTCTCAGGACCACGACACTTCTACAAGATTTGTGTGAATATTAGAATTGAGAAAAGGCCCAAGTAAGTGGCCTCGCTTTTCCTAGGGAACCTTGAAACTTCTGTTGTAGTTTTATTCCTTCTGCTTGAGCACTGGCAACCAGTGTGTGTGTACCTGTACCAGGCACAGTACAGGCTCCCTGGGTTTTGCCCTCATGTTGTGCAGCATGACAGAGCTCTGAGGAAGAACATTTGGGATGGTACAGGTTTGGCATGAGGAACATGGAAGGATCTGGAAATTGCTGATCCTGGGTGGAACTATAAGGGAATTGGGCTGTGGGGGTCAGCAGACTATGAATTCTTAAAGTATGTGGGGTTGGTTTGTTTCCACTGTTAAAAGAATATATACATAAGCCATATCAAGGCGATTTCTAGTAAAACAGCATTTCTTTGTACACGGCCCTGTTCGTACAGGATCAATGTGGTTTTGCTTCCTCAATGGCATCAGAATAACATTTAACTGAACTTTAGTATACAAATAGGTAAGTTTATATCAACGTATGCAAGATGTTTTTTAAAAAGGCCAGATTAATCTGCATCTACATCTCTTTATTTTGTTTTTATCATAAGCAGATGATGGACATTAACCTTCCATAAGATGGGGGTACCAGAGTAGGTCATGATGATGATAAGATGTAGACATTGATAGAAATTGAACTGAGACTTTGAGCTTTTTATGGCTAACTTGTGATGAAAAGCTTTATTCATATACCATGCAGGTAAAAGATTTCAGAATTTCACTAGCCATCTTGAGCAAATCTAGCCCCTAGTGGTTTTTTTATAGATGAGGTCTTTAAAAGAAAAGTGCAAATGAGGCACATCTTTGGATTTCAATTAAAAAAAATATGGTGGCTCTAAGTCCTTTAGAAAAAATCTTGCTTTAATATAGTATTCCCAGAAGAAATAAATGGCCTTCCCATTTCCCTTTTGGTTTTTATAAGGCAATTTAAGGTTTTCTGCCCTTAATAATTTTTTTTTTTTTCTTTTTACTTCCTCTGCAGAAGAAATGACTTTGTTTCATTTCTCTGTACTCCAGCTAGTTGAAGATGGCAATTTAAACTTTCCCTATGCTTTTACAGCTTCTTATTTTAAAAATGCATGTCTTGGTAGCTTTTTTAGCCCCTTTCTTAATAAATGATTTTGAATGGAAGAGTCTCCTGGGATGAAGGGGAGTCAGTAATGCTAATTTCAAAGACCTGCAGTCTTTAGTGTGGTGTTGCTTAGCAACCCATCTTCCAGTTCTGCCCTTGGTGAATAAGAGTGAAGCTGTGGTTCCTATTGATTCACTCACTGAAACTGGGAATCGAAGCATCTTTTAGCTATAGCAACATAAACCATAGGTGTCTCTTCCTTTCCTCTCTTGTTTCTACAGACTGCCTAGAATATCTTTGAGAGGATATGTAAACATTTTTGTAACAGTGTATTAAGTAATACTTGTTTTAATTCCCTACTGCTTTTTTCAGATTTGTAATGATTCTAGAAGGATGGCCAAGAAAGTATAATTAGGTAAGATAATTAGTATAATTAGCTAAAATAACTAAACAAGCAAGACTCTTCAAAATTAGAAGTTATTTCCAGGGTGTTTTTCCCATTTTTGGACTAGGTTTGACTATGGCAATTTATTTTTCAAATGTGGCTACAGAAATTTTTAGAAAGGTTCATAAACCAGGCAACTCGGGCTTAGTAAACCTTAATCTTGTTACTGATTAGATGAGTAAGTAGCTTTATAAACATAATATTTTTTTAACAGAGTTTATAGTTAGAGAATTTATTGAAAATTTTCTGAACTAGTTAATTTTTTTTAAGTGGTCTAGGAGACATTTCAGGGTAGTCTTGATAGTGGGAGTGGGTTATGGCTCTTGGGAAGGTGATCGTAAAGAACTCATGACTGTGTTCCCTATGCAATGCTGAACAGGAAAAAACAGGAAAAGGAATTAAGGAAAAAATTTGTTAGCAAGTACTTCTGGCTTATTCATTCTGTAGTTTTACCTCTTGCTTCATCTTGCAATGAAATTGGAACCATTTTTTTGTATTGTTTTGTTTTTAAACATTGACTTAAAATGTTTAGAGTTGGACCATTACTGCAAAAATCACATTTTTATTAACTAAAGCTTGGTTTGGTAATTATGTGACCTGGTGCTCGCTGCAAAAAGAGCTAAGGGAATGGCCTCTATCTTGTTATGAAGTACTATTTTTAAAGGATTCTGGAGTACTATTTTTAAATTAAGACTTTAAACTAGACTTTAAATTTTTCAACCAAGCTTTTCATACTAGAAATTTCCTATACTTTAATATTGTGCTCTGGAAAGCTGAATGTTTGTTATGTCTATCTCAGGTGGTGGTAGTTCTTCCTACAATTCAGGCCTCAACTTTCAAAGGCATAAAGAAGGATTTTAACGTTCTAGAAATACTAGAACATATTAATTATTATTGATTCTGGTATAAATCCATCATTAAATTTTCCTGGAGAAGATGAATTCAATCATAATGCTGCTATTAACATTTTTGTCACTGCTGTAGATCAGTATAACTACTGCCAACACCATATTATTTTTCCTGAGCAAATTTAGCTACCTGCAGTTAAGCAAGCTGAAAGAAATCAACTTGGAAGTGCTGGGCTGAGAATGTAATTGTACTACTTTCTCTTTGACAGTAGAAAGAACAGGAGACTATATTAAGGGAAGTGAAGAGCAAACTTTCTGTGATTATTTTTTTTCCTCCCTCCCCAGACTTAAACCACGCTTTTATAGAAAATCACTTTTCTGTGTATCCCTCTGGGAAACTTTGCACTGTAAAGGAAGGGAGCTCAGTGTGATGCCCTGTCTCTCAAACGCTGATCTCATCTCTAAGGGATTTTGTGTTCTGTTACCCAGCAACGTGAGCTTGGCGTGAGTGCTTGGCGGACCACGTCCTGAACGACCTAACACTTCGGTGACTGAAGAAAAAAAAAACAACGAAACGAAACAAAACAAAAAACCACAGCACCCTGCCGGGATGCTTAAAATGCAATCTGTAGTTTGGGCGTTAAACTACGCAGCGATGGTCGAACCCTGCCGTGGTGCGCGTTATGCGATTGTCTGGAACCGACGTGTTCCCTTGGGAAAGGAGAACGAAGAGGGATGAGTAAGACGCCCGTTCTGCTCCGGACGCCCGCCTGCTCGTGCGTTGCTCCCGCGGCAAAAGCTGCTTGCGGGCGGCCCAGGGCTTCCGCGGGGCTCCTTGCTCCGCCCGGGGTCCCCGACG